>NC_047163.1:20981950-21281950 GCF_009819705.1 Hippoglossus hippoglossus | reverse complement strand
CAGACAGAAGGTTCAACAAACACCATCTGAATATGTATTTTTTGAAGTTTTCTTTCCATTAGAGTGAAAGAAGACGACATGGAAGCAAAATAGACCAAAATCTCAAAATTGACCAGTACACGAAAAAGCAATGTTTTTGCCTGTAGTGCCTTAAACTGCGTAATTTGGATTGTAGGCTCATCTAATAACTATTCATTCTACTACTGATGAGTATTTAACAATTCTGTGAGTGTGAGGATATCAAGGGTATTTTTATTTAACTTTCGGTTTTAAAACTTTTCTTTTATAAATAATTATGAGTGCCCTTTTTCTCAGTTGAGCCCCTGCCCCCCAAAAGCACAAAGCCTATTAATAAACATTACCTTGGTGATCATTAGAGGAGCCACAGCGTTGGTGCGGAAGTTTTCTATCATCTTGTCGGCAGTAACAGTGTGAAAGTCGGTCATCAAATTAATCCCTGCATTGTTGATCAGGCAGTTCAGACCCTCGTCTTGCACCAGCCGGCTCACCTCCTCTGCACATTTATCTATGCTCTCCTGGCTCAGTACATCTGGAAAAGGAGACATCAACACTGGACATGAGCAACAACAAGGACAAAATATTAAGAAAAGTGGAAATATCATGAGGAAAGTAAATGAATACTTCAAAGAGGTAATGGTTTCTGTCGCTTGAGACACATGTACATATTATGTTCTATATAATAATAACTTCATTTGTATCGCACTTATCTCAACAAGGTTACAAAGTGCTTCACAAAATCAATGGCAAAAATTGAATGAACTAAAATAAAAGGTTCTCAGTAGTGGTGCACCGATGTATCGGCCGTATATCGGTAGCGGCCGATATTCGCCTCGTTTACTGCCATGTTCATTGGTATGTTTTCTGCAGCCTGCCAATCTGGCATCCAGATTATGGTACACTGACGCCGGGTTTACACCGGGCGCTGAAGCGCCGCGCAGCTCAGCGCCGCGCAGCGCCAAGGAAAGCCAGGCGCCTCCCACCCTGTTAAACCTTTATGCGGTTCACATGGGCTGCGATGCGCCGCGCCGCGCCAGCGCCCTTCACCGATGGTTTCGGCGTGCGAGCGAGCGTATCGCGCCAGGAAACAGACTGAAAAATGATTTTAAACGATATAAATGACATATTTTATATGATATAAATGATCAAATATGCATCCCATACTTTGTATTCCCCTTCTCTTGTCCTGGAGTTTTAATTTTCCCAATTTTCCCAATCACATAATTAAATGTCCCCCTCTGCCCATCCACTACAGCCACACAAGCAGTCATATAGATAAAAAGAGAGAGAGGGGGGGGGCTAAAGGCTTGCTTGGAGAATACGTCATTTACCCCCGACACCCGACATTGAACAGGTTACATACAACAACAAGCGGAGAATCGCGGGCTGACCGGCGCGGAGAAATGCGGGTCCGGTGTGCACATGCGCAACAGGTACTACATACAAACAGCAGAGACAATGTCGGCAGCGTCGGCTGTGTGGGATTTCTTCACTGTCTCAGAGAAAGATCTCCATTTAGCAATTTGCAAGTTCAGCCGACATTTCAAGAGGGGGTAATACCACCAAGGATTTCAACATGGCATCTAAAGTTACACTTGTCACTTTTTCTGTTTTTCATATTATTCAAGTAATAAACAAATATCGGTATCGGCATCAGCTATCGGCTAGATTGTTGTTTTAAATATCGGTATCGGCCAAGAATTTCCATATCGGTGCATCCCTAGTTCTCAGACCTTAAAAATCATAGAGAAACAACAGTTCCCACAATGAGCAGCACGTTGGCGACTGTGGAGAAAATTAACCTCCAGCAGAACCAGACTCAATGCTGGTGGCACCTGCCTGGACCGGTTGGGGTGAGCAGAGAAAAATGGGGAAGAGAGAAGAGTGAGACCAGGAACAGCTTATTTTGTAAATTACAGTTCACTTGTAATAAGAGTAAGTCTATAATTCTTTTTAAAGCACTTTCTCAATAAAAAGGGAGTTCATATTTGAAAAAGCAGCCATGTGCAGTAATATACGAAATTGTGGATGTGATACAGTGAAATGCCTTGAGATGCATTGTTGTGCATTGGAGTAGTTGACTGTTATTGATCCTAATTGAATCGTGAGGCTAGTGAAGGTGCACTATTGAGCACACAGTCATCACAGACATGGCAGACAGCCAGCACCTCCCAGCTCCCGGCTCCTGTTGCAGTTGTGCTGGTTTTTTACTGCTTGTGACTAAGCTAACAGTGACTCGAGTTTACAGCTAGACAAAAAACAATATAGCTAAGTAGTCTTGGTAGCAAACAAACAGAAGGTACAACAAACACCATCTAAATGTGTATTTTTTGATGTTTTCTTTCCATTAGAGTGAAAGAAGAAGACATGGAAGCAAAATAGACCAAAATCTCAATATGTTTCTGCTTGTAGTCTCCTGCCTTAAACAGTAACTTCATCATTGTAGGCTCCTAAAAAGATATTGTTAAGTAAGTCAGAGATGTGATACTATATTTTACTTTTGGTTTTAAAACTTTTTTTATAAATTATTATGGGAAGTGCCCTTTTCTCACTTGAGCCCCTGCCCCCCCCAAAATGTCTGAGCACATCCCTGATAACATTTACTATGTGATTCTTATTATTCTTATTATTCACATCTCAGCAGGCCCAGCCTTAGTTCTCTCTCTTACCCAGAGGGATGATGTGGATGTTGGGATGTTTCAGAGCCAGATCCTGAAGATTCTGTGGATCAAAAACAAATCCAGTTACAGGGAATAAAAACCAATTTACACCGGTGGTTTCTGTGACTTCATCCCGGTACATGATGCACCCTCAGCCCGGTGCAGACCCAAGTTTGACCCCGTGTCACAGCCCCCCACACACGGTGTGTAGCTCAGGGGATAATCAGTTAGTTTGGAGGGTGTTTACCTGGGCGCCATCGGGGTTTCGGGTCGTGGCTATAATCTTCCCCGGGGAGAAGCCTCCTCCTGCCAGGCTGTCGACCATCTGCAGCCCGATCCCGCGGCTGGCTCCGGTCACCAGCACCGAGCCGCACTGTCCGAACCTCATTGCCCCGCTCATCGCTGACTCTGACTAAGAGCTGGAGTCGATGCTGCGGATATCCTCTCTTCTTCCAGATATTATCCGTGTCTGGCGCGACCCACCTCCGGCCACCGTAGTAAACAGTGTTGTAGCCAAACAATCGAAGTAACTGGGGACCTCTTCTTCAAACGTAAAAAAACAATAGAAAAACATAACATGCCTCCATACTGCTCCTGTGGTATCATCCAAGTGTCCTCAAGCCCAGACATTCATATTTAACTTGAAACGTTGTCATTTACACCATGTTTTTAACCTTAGTGTCCTCTGATCAGCCTGTTGGAAATGTCATAGATTTGTAGGCATTTGGTCATAAATAAAAGTATGGAGCAAATACAAATTCTGACACTGGATGAAAACTGAAGGTTTTGCCAAAATTCATCCTGAGGGGAACATGGAAGTTAGTACTGAATTTTTGTTTAACCATTGACTGAAACTGTCACACAGCAAGGAAGGACATTTAAATGATTTTAGTTTAGCAAAGTATTTTTCTTCTTCTGAGCTTTTAACTTGTAGGCGTCAAGTTTGTTCAGAAAACCAAATGTGAGGCCAAAAACAAACTTATTTGACCTCTTTGATATACTACAGTTTACTATTGTGTGGCTGTATGGGGAAACACCAAACACAAACCAAATCACTTTACAAAGGAAGGCTATAAGATTTGTCATTCCATCTGGTTACTGTGAACCAGCTAACACCGCTTTTATTAAGTAATATACCCTAAAATGTTATGATTTGATTGAGTTAAATACTGAACAATTAATGTACAAAGCATATCATAAGTTACTCCCACTCAATATTCAGATTTTGTTTGATTCCAGACAGAGTCTATGTGAATTCAGGGGAATAGTTAAGTTTAAGAAAACAAGGGTGCGAACAAATACTAAAAACAGATGTGTACCTGTTAAAGGGGTTTAGTTTTTAAATTTTTTTTAATCTTAATTACAAAAGAAACAGAAATATTGTCTTCTTTGCTTTTTTGTCCAAAGTTTCAGTGTGTATCATCTACATCTAGTGGTGAAGTTGCATATTGCAGCTGAATACCCCCCACGTCACCCTCCCCTTCCAAACATGATAGAGAACCTGTGGATCCTTCAGTTTTCATAAAAACTCAAAAGGTGTTTAGTCTGTCCAGTCTGGGCTACTGTAAAAAACATGGCGGCCTCCATAGAGAGGACCTGCTCCTGATGTAAATATACAGCTTTTAAATATAAACGGCCCATAAGGGTACAAAAAACAAACTATTCATACAATTTATATCAAACACACTAGTGTAAACATCACTAAGATTATTTCATATTAAATTTCTGCCAATAGATCCCTTTCATCTAAATCTTACACACTGGACCTTTAACTACCCTTTTTGGTCTTTCACTCTATACATATATATCTATATCGATATATATACATTCTTATGCTATTATTTTTACCTATTGCTTTATAGTTTTTTACCAAATGTATGAACCAAGTGGGGGCCACTGTGAGAAAAACACACTTTAAAATGTTGGAAACTACATTTAAAAATGTTGGAAACTACATTTAAAAATGTTTATCATTAATTCAAAGGTACAACCGAATTTCTGTATGCTCTTTGATGAATTCCAAAGCTTGAAATAGTGCAGAGCATGAATGTAAGGAAGAAATCATTAGGCCTGAATGTATCCATCTCTCTGAAAAACATGTGAAATCACATAAACACAGTCATACACAAAATAATGTTGTCTAACTTATTTTCAAGTTGTTACTTTCTGAATTGTCTAGAAGCTTTAAATGTGTTTACGTTGGGCTTTATTTTATTTTTTTTAGATAATTGTGCTCTTAAACGGGTAATTCACCAGAAAGTCATCTCATTTCATGGGAGATATGTTTAAACACTGAAGCTGCTTCACTGACAGTCAACAGGTGACTAACGCTGTGAACCAAGGTGGTTTTTATGGGGTATAGACATGTTTGGTGTGTATGTGTTTTCAGTAGCTTGAGGTCTAAGGTCAAGCAAACATGTCCCTCTTATATTACTTCAGTCACATTGGGTCTCGCTGTTGTCGTAACATCATAGATGCAAAGATTTTGCCCTCCAGTAAAGTGGTCACAGCAATGTCCCCAAATCTTTTTTGAACTTCACACTCATTTTACACTGCAGTGATCAGTGACCTGTTGCATATGTGAATTCATTTGAATTTACTGGAGTGTAGATAATCCTTTGTTCTCTTATATCCTGCACATACAGATGGATTATGTGACGGAAGAAGCGGAACAGCCCAAAAGATGAGATGAGTCGGCTGAGACGCTGCGGCCAGACAGATGGGTAAGTGTTGCGAGATGATGAGTCTGGGCGGGGGGGCAGCAGGGCTTTAAAAGGGTCAGAGGGGGCGAGTTCAAGAGGGCTTACCAGCACCCGTAT
This sequence comes from Hippoglossus hippoglossus, assembly GCF_009819705.1. NCBI lineage: Eukaryota > Metazoa > Chordata > Actinopteri > Pleuronectiformes > Pleuronectidae > Hippoglossus > Hippoglossus hippoglossus. The sequence continues at coordinate 21,276,453 of NC_047163.1, read as the reverse complement.
ATGGACTGTGTGGCAGGGGAGGGGTGTTAATGGCAGCCCTCCAGTCATAAAAAGAGGGTGTGTCTGTTTTACGGATGAATGAGCAGGCTGATAAGCTTTGTAAAGGGTCTCAGAGGAGGGCGAGGGGCGAGGGGCGAGGGGAGAGCAGGGCGACACTGGAGCAGACACTGTTGTCTTTGGCATGTTAAACACACAGGGTGCAGGCAGACAGCTCACACTGCAGAGCACACAGTGACTCAGGCTGGATGTTGTGATTGGACCTGGAATCAGAGGATCCCAACTGATTGGAGTTTTGGTGGCGGCTCTTTTTCTCAATGCAGCGTGGAGTTGGGAAAGTTTGGTAACATCTCATACTTGTTGCTGTTTGAATTCAAGGATGATGCTCAAGAAAGTCAGATTCAAGGTAAGAAAGTTCACCCACTTTTTTTCACAGTAAAGCTCATTCGCTTTTCCTGCATATATTCTGTACTATTGTGATTATAAGATTTCATACGGTCTTGTGTTATAGACACATTCAGCTGGATGACTGTCCACAAGCCATCACTTCATACAATATAGTTTCTGTAGAAATCCTCTTTAGAGTCAGTCAGATCAAAGTCACACTGTTCAGGTCTAACATGTGGAGGTGCCTCAGAGTTCTTTCTCCCTTATAACTATGATGTGACATTGTCATAGAAAAAACCTTCATCTTGTTGCTCTCAGTCTTAAGATATCATAGTGATCCAGCCAGTATCAGCTTCATAAATCTTTTCCTGTGGATGCTCTAAACTCCTAATGACTCTTTCCTGAGGACACTCGTCTGTCTCACAGGATGTGTTGTGTACTTTTTCCAAATGATTTGGTTGAAAGATAAAAAAAGAAGAAGAACCATCAAAATCAATCAAACTAAAACCCCATGGACTGACTTGTGATCTCTTGAAAGTAAATATGAAAGAGACAAGAGAGGAAAACCCCCATGATGGAATAAACAGTAGGAAACAGGTTACTTATCCAATCTGTGTAACCACTTTACCCATGTTAAAAAAGACTTAATCCACCCGTAATCCACAAGCTTTGTGTCGCATCCTCTTTAAAAAAAACCTACAGTGAGCGAGCGAACAAAGCTCTGCTGGGCCTCTGTTGGATTTCCTTCATCCGCAGCGTTTGCCTGCAGTTCAAAGAGAAAAGCTGCTGCCTGCTGCTCAGGCTGTGTGGTGACACTGAGACGGTAATTACAGCACAGGGACAGCATCAGAGAAGCTGCAGCTCCTTCTTCTCACCATCCTTAAATACGGCTATAAAAGATTTACTGTTATCACTAAAGTGGCTCTGAAACAAGACACAAGGCGACAGCTACTGACATTTATTATTATTTCTTCATGGAAAATATGACGCATTCGTGTAAATAACTCATATTTTCTTCCATATTCCCATATACTGCATTTTTACCCTACATTTAGTATAGTAACTACATATTTTACTTTCTGTATTTGCACACCTTTGAACATTTTTTATGTGCTTGTTCCATCATTGCGCCTTTCAAAATAAAATTCGTTAAGCACTTTAAAGACATGGAAAAACATTATAAAACATACACATATTATTAAATTTAATCAAAATCATCAAATTACCTTAAAATGTGTTTTGTTGGGTGGCTTCACTTTGTGGCTACCCTCGCTTTTTGGTCTTTTTCCTAATGCTAACAGATCTGTTTTAACTCTCACTATATTCTTTGCATTCAAAGCATTTAGTCCGGACACTAGAAAGTAGAAGCTGGCTACTGACGTCCAGCATTGACTTGTGTGAAAAGAACACAATACACTGATGGACTAGTCACTGTAGGGGGTGGGGCGGGGACCCAGCATGCAGCGGTCACATCAGGGGGAAGTGTGACACACCATTATTTGGTGTTAATGTAAGGAGCCTGATAGCATGCGGTTAATGATGTCCTGTAAGTTTAGTCAAATGATGCAGGACAGAGTAGGTGGGAGTGATCAAAGTTTCATTCATAAGCTGAAGTCGTCTAATGTCACTTCCTACAACCCTCACCTGTTACTGCAGCTGCTCCTGTCATCCTCTCAGAGGTGACACTTTTCCCAGGCAGTGTGTCAACAGCAGCGAGAAGCAGAGGGACACAAGTGAGAGTGAGAGAGGCCAAGTAAACACAAACTTTGAGAGAAAGAAGGAGAGTGAAAGAAATGTTGGCTGAGTGAATATAAACCGTACACTCAAAAAATGATTATGCCTAAAACGGTGACTTTATGTATTTCAATGACATATTAAATTGTGATTAGATTAAATAAATTGTGTTAAATGTTTATTTTTTACACGAACACTGATCAAGTTATTTGATGTATTCAAACTAACTCAACGTGATAGACAACACTTCACTAAATGTGACTCTTTACATTGAACTTATGTAATAAAGTTACATGGACATTTTATTTGTAATTGACATACATAAAATTCTGATTAGTTTTCCGAGTAACTACATATTTTAGTTTCTGTATTTGCACACCTTTGAACATTTTTCATGTGCTTGTTCCATCATTGCGCCTTTCAAAATAAAATTCGTTAAGCACTTTAAAGACATGGAAAAACATTATAAAACATACACATATTATTAAATTTAATAAAAATCATCAAATTACTTTAAAATGTGTTTTGTTGGGTGGCTTCACTTTGTGGCTACCCTCGCTTTTTGGTCTTTTTCCTAATGCTAACAGATCTGTTTTAACTCTCACTATATTCTTTGCATTCAAAGCATTTAGTCCGGACACTAGAAAGTAGAAGCTGGCTACTGACGTCCAGCATTGACTTGTGTGAAAAGAACACAATACACTGATGGACTAGTCACTGTAGGGGGTGGGGCGGGGACCCAGCATGCAGCGGTCACATCAGGGGGAAGTGTGACACACCATTATTTGGTGTTAATGTAAGGAGCCTGATAGCATGCGGTTAATGATGTCCTGTAAGTTTAGTCAAATGATGACAACACTTCACTAAATGTGACTCTTTACATTGAACTTATGTAATAAAGTTACATGGACATTTTATTTGTAATTGACATACATAAAATCCTGATTAGTTTTCCGAGTGTATATAAGGCTTGACATTAAGTTCTAATTTGTTAAATCCGTAATTATAGTGGCACTTTCTAGAGGTTTAGGTCCAGAGTTAAAAAAAAGAAAATATTAATTGGGAACATACTGTAAACTCAGGATTATTTACTGACCTTTACTGGAAACTCATGCAGTTGCATCAGTATATTATCAATTTGAGCTGTAATACATCTATTTGAAGCATCACCTTGATTTCATTTCAAAATGTTTTATGTGTTAATACGTAACCATTTAATCAAGTTATATATGTTTCTCTATAAAGATTTTGGTATAGCACCAACAAGGTAGTGTACTGTCGAACCAATTTGTTGAACAATAAAGAGCAAAGTATATGTCAGAAAGTTTTGCGGCCTCACAGAGGATATTGGATGAATTCTGTATGTGTCTGTGGAATTTCCTGTGACTGACGATCAAACTGTCCTCAGCAGCTTTTTGTTTGGATCTCTCCTCACACGGCTCTGCTACATTCTGTCTGCAATCCTACGAAACAACAGCTTCTCTTTGACAGCTACAGCCACTTCAGGGTTTTCAGAGCAATTGCAATTGAAGGTCATGGAAATTGCATGTGCTCAATGTTTCTGAATAAGGATTATTTTTTGTAACTTGGAATAATACTCTGAGATGGCATTTAAATTTCGGTAAATGAAAACCTTTCTGTCACTTGAAGGGAAAAGGAGGGAAGTTATCAACTGCAGTCAATGAAATATAACAGACACACAGGGCATGAATTCACGAATATATCATAGGTTAAAACATGTCAGCAATCAACAAATGCACAAGCTGAAGAACTAGATGCAGGTGACAGTAATGGTCATTTTTAGCCACTTTCGGACGATCATGAACTTCAATTTTGAAACAGTGATTTATGTCCAAATTCATAGATCAAAATTTTACCATCCTAAATTAAAAAGAAACAAACAACATTAGATCAGCGAAACATGTTTAATTATAACTGTGAACATGTCAGCACGCAAACATTCAAATTCAGCTGAAATAGCCACCGCGTTTAAACAAAGCTTTGTTAAACTAGCAACTCCACTTATTTAAGCTAAGAAATTTAATAGTGTGACATACTAAATAATGAATTTTCAGATTCAGTCACTGTTGGCATCAACATTGTGTTTATTACCAGAGCTCTGACACCCAGAAGGCGGAGGGAGAAGAGGCAGAGCACTAATCATGGCAGTACTGATAAACTTAATCTCTCTTCTTCATAACCATCATGAATAATTATAACTCAATAATATGTGTAAAGCTGCTGCCTCTAATTTCTCCTGTGGGCCATGAAGCAGCATGCGTCCGCTGCACTAGATGGCGGTAGTGTTCTGTTTTTCACCTGTTTCCTGGCTCAGACGCAGCCTGATAAAGAAATGATGCCTGAAGCTAAACTCTCAGTAATCCTTTGGAACACCAAGACTCCCAGACATGTGTCTATTATTAAAACACTGCTGGCCATTGTCGGAGACAGGAACAACATTTCAGCGCTGAAAGACAGAGCATGACATGAAGCTTGACGTGGAAGTTATTGTAGGAATACTCGGTCACTCAGCAATAGTGTTGTTCAATAAAACAAAGCCGCAGCTTCCTTCAGTATGGCCCCGGGCTGAGGGGGCAACACGTGGGAGTCTGATCCACCACCCGTCAACTGCAAATACATCCTGGCAAAAAATGATGACCCATTTCCTTCAAGTCTTCACAGTACATTCCTCCCCCTTTGCCGGCCATGAATCGCTTGGTAATTGAATTTTCCAGCCCGGTCGACAGTATCAGAGGCGCGCAGAGACGTCCAAGCTTTTTGTTCACTGAGTGAGTTACTCCAATCATCTCAAAGGATCAAGTCAGTGCCCATCGAGGCCTTTGATGTTCATAATGAGCGCTTCCCTCAGCTCAGCCCTGCAGCGCTGCACTGTATGTTTCTATAAAGGCGTTAGGATTTGAATGGGTGCGTGGGTGCTGCTGTGGTGCAGGGGGAGAGAGGGGAGCCGAACCAAATGTGCTTTTCATTAAAGATGAAAGCAGGGAGAGCTTTTACTGTTTCAGACGTCTGTTTATGGTAAGTGTGAGGGTGTGTGTATGTGTGTATAGACATAAAAGAGAAGTTTACCTTTGACCCCCAGTGATTTGTTGTTACCTGAGGGCACGGCAGTGGTGAGCAGAGGAGGCTCAGTGCCACATTGGCTAACATTTGTCTTTTCCAGACAGACACTAAAAGGGAAATTGTTCACTGCATTCATCTTAAAGCTGCTCAATCGTGCACACTTTAGCTCCCAGAGAGAAGTTTACATTCCCACCTTCTGTGGATAGAAATCCAACTGGTCACAATCAGTCAGCAGTGCTTTAACGCTCCAGTTACAGATATTACTAATAGATTAAATGTCTACTGTGGTAGATGTGGCTTGTTGGGACTCAGTTTGGTCACAGGTACTCTGTGGAAATGTTGACCACTAGTAGCGCCACAGAGCAGCGTTTTCATTTGTAGTTTCCTGTTTTTTTGCATTGGATGGAGGTGGATAGATCGGGTGATAGATCCACGCTTTCTACAGTAGATTGCAGCTCAAGGCGCAATGTTCTGTCTGACCCTGACCGAACCCGAGAGAAATGTTTTTTTGTCCAAGCGGGTCGGGTCAGATCGGTTCGGGTATCCTGACTCTAACACGCTCAACCAATCGTGAGTCAGTCTCGGCAGTCAATCATGACATTTTATGCCATTTCTATAGATTCAAATAATTAAAACAAAACTGACTGGAATGACAAGAATATACAATCTAAAATGACAGAAAACCTTTGAGAAAGATGTATTTGATGTGTATTTCTACTTTATATTTTGGCCCCTGGCCCTTCCACTAACACGTTGGAGGCAGGGTTTATGACCTATGCTGCAGACAGCCACCAGGGCTACAATCAAGAATCTTTGGCTTCACTTTTGGGGAGCTGTCATGTCGTCTATCTTTTAATACATATGCAACGTGTTTGTTATATGCACAATCATTTTGAGAAAACATGAAGTAAGCATAAACAGAATTTTTGTTTTGTCCATAGGGAACCTTTAACATTTCAGGATGTGTTAAATGAACTTGAGGCTAAATGTGTAATGCATTGAATCATATGGGAATGACAGCACACACTTTACACTGTTACACTCATTTTGTTTGAAGCTCTGAGGTCCTTGTTGTTATGGTTTTATTTATGTTTAATTCTAACTGCTTTCATCTATTTTATTTCCAATGGGCAGGGTTTTGTTTTCAGCGAAATAGGTCCAATAAACAAATCCTATGCTATGTGTTGAGCATCACACAGCAAACAGACAATAAGTTGGTGAATAGACTATGAAAACTAGTGTATGGATAAAAATAGTCTCCAAGTGAATCCATTCACTAGTTAGTCTTTTTCGGTAAAGAAGCTGATCTCAACATGAAAAAGTTGACGTCAACATAGACAGAAGTGACACTAGACAATATATGGACAGCACAATATCACATAGAGTAACATGAACAGTGCAGAGTGAACTTTAAACACAGTAAATACTGGACTCGTGTTCATCAGCTCCTGACCTACATCCACGTGTCCTCATGCGTATATCGCTGCTGAGACGTGATTGGCTGATTGGATAATTGGATGAATAAGCACATGTACAGTCGTGCACCTGCACAGAAACACGGACCAGGATAATTACAGCCAACACACATGTCTGGTAGAGAAGGAGCACACAACCATGCTACTGGAAAAACTGAAGCAGTAACAGCCCGACAGCTCAAGATGCGCTGTTGTAGCTGAGCAGTTGAATCTGTGAGTAGGTGGTCATGGTGGGAGGCAGAGCCTGTTTCTAAAGTAGAGAGTGAGAAAGACATCTCAGTGGTGATTAACACTCCTATATACTCATGTACGTCCGCAGTGACGATTTCCCACCATCAGAATTAGATTTGAATAAACACATTGAACATGTTGTGCCTGGCTCAGTTTGGGATGTTCTTCTCTATAACAGCTGTGTGATTTAGGCTGACAGATGAGTGTGCTTCATATAAATCATGTTAATTCCCACCCAGGCTCACTGGAATGTGAGGCATGTACAGTTTGTCATACAACTAAAAATCAAGCTTTTCCAGATCAGGACATATGATTCACACGTTAAAGTGAACGCAACGGTTTCCCCAGGAATTCAGGCTCAGTGATTTGACAGTGAAGAGTGTCTGGACATTTGCATCATATTTATTTTCACATAAATCTATAAATGTTCTCTGTCAACAACAATCAGGAACACAAACTAGAACAGATTTTCATGATGTCAGTTTGCCAAGTCACAACTTAATCCACTAAAGCTGCAGTGAGAATGAAAGAATGCGTAAGGCCACATTAAAGAGATATGCAACATCCTGCAGTGACCAGTCATCTCTCCTGGATCTAAAGATTGTGTTTAATTTATCAAACAGGGCCGACAGTGCGTGTTATCGCTGACTGATGGAAACAGTGTCTCTCCAAAACTTGGGATAAAAACAGTCCAGTCTCAAAAGTATTGAGCTTTTTGACGGTGCATTTTTTAGGGTAATTCAGGGTTTTTTAATAGTTTATTTAACTGAAATAGTAGTAGTATTAGTGCTTAATTGTGTTTAAATAGGAGAATTCTACTTTGTTAAAGATCTGGGCCCACATACAGAGCCTTGCTTCCTCCTCTGCAACTGCGAGTTCAATTCTGACCCAGTCCTTTGCTGTGTGTCTTCCCCCATTCTCTCTCTCTCTCTCTCTCTCTCTCTCTCTCTCTCTCTCTCTCTCCATTTCCTGCTTGCACTGTCCTATCAACAAGAACAACCCAAAATGTATTTTTATATTAAAGATCAGCAACTTGAAAATACATGGTTTTCCTTGTACAACAAGTAAAATATAGAACTTCTGTGTGTGGAAGTTAATGAAGTTGACCTTGGTTATCGTAGTTCAGTTGGCTTAGTTAGAAGTTTGTAGACTGTCAGTTCTCGACAGAGGTTCCAAGTTGAAGTCACATGATGATACTTGAGCTATCTCTATCTGCTGAATGAAGATGAGATGCAGCTACTTTTGTCTTACCTGGAGAACTAAACCTGGAAATTTGGGTTATTATACATATAACAGGCTTTTGGATATGAAGCGTCAAAGTGGTCTTCAGAGTGCTCAACAACCAGAGAGTCACTGAGAAGACACCATGTGGATTCCTATGGATATTTCACAATAATATAGTTCACTGCATTATTCTGATCCCTGTAGAAAACAACATGTCAGAAGTGCCTGGGTTTTAAGTAACTAACTTTATAATTGAAACTCACACTTGAATTTGACCTTTTGTTCATTGTTCTTTGCAATTGTTTGTTTGATTCATGTATCTGTCTGTGTTAACTCACATTTTTTAATGTGTCCACAAATCTCTGGATGTAGATTTGTCAGTTTTTTAAAAACATAGTCATGCACAAGGCCTCTGTAGACAACGTCCAGTACATGTTAGAGAATGGCGTCCAGAATAAGCTGCTTAGGCCTGACAGAATAAACGTCTGTTCCCCTCACTGTATGCTCAGCCCTCAGCGAGTCTGGTTTAAGGTTAACTTGAGCAACACAGGATTTCTTTATCCAGAAGAATGAGAGCCTTGTGCACTGTAACCGTGTTGGGGCGAGGCTGACCGGACAGGAAAACTGGGAGAGAGAGAGAGGTCCATGTGTTCAAGCAGTGTGTGTGTGTGTGTGTGTGCGTGAATGAGTGAGTAATGCCAAAGGGGAGAGAGAGAGAGAGAGAGAGAGAGAGAGAGAGAGAGAGAGAGAGAGAGAAAGAGAGAGAGAGAGAGAGAGAGAGAGAGACACCAATTGGAGAGTGAAGAGATGGAGTGAGAGGGAGGTGACCAGCAGCAGCCAGACAGTGTGTGTCAGCAGTGTCGGCCACATGGCTTTAGCCAAGTGTGTGTTATGACCGTGAGAGACATAAAGAGAGTGTGTGAGTAAAGAGGAGACAGTGAGTGACAGAAGAGAGAGGGGAGGGGGGGGACACAGAGGAAGCCACTTCTTTGGATGCCAGTCAGAGTTTTGTGTCTTTCCATGTGTTTTTGATCTGTGACACGAGCAGTGCCGTCCCGTCTTCATGAGCAGCAGTGGTGTGTTTGTGTCGTCCTGTGGTGTTACTGGGCCCTCCCACCACACACACCCACCACTCAGTCAGGTAAAGTTGAAGTTTCACACTTGGGTGATAAAAGGCCTTTGTCAAACTGGTAGTTTTCAAAATGCTGCGGTTATGTGTGTGTTTGTGTGTGTGCATGTGTGAGTTCATGTTTTGTGTATTTCTACTAGTTAACAAAGTGAAATTTGATTTAAAAGCAGCACATTTGCCTTTTATGTTATTTTTTGCAAATGCTATTTGTGTCTCGCTGTGATTATAATGATTTCAGTTTTGTATGCACTCACAGTGTAGAAGCTCCTGAAAATGTGCACAGTGCTGTGGTGTTTAGCACCGTTTCCTCACAGCAAGAAGGCTCCCAGTTCGAATCCCAGCCCGGGTCTCTCTGTGTGGAGTTTGTATGTTGTCTATGTGGGTTTCTTTGTGCACTCCAGCTTCCTCCCACATTCCTAACACATGCAGATTGGGGTTAGGTTAATTGCAGACTGTGAGTGTGTTTGGTTGTTTGTCTCTCTATGTTGGCCCTGCATGCGTATACCTCTCACCTAATGTCAGTGGGGATTGGCTCCGGACCCCTGTGATAAGCGGGATAGATAATGGATGGATGTGTTTTTCCCTGTGGGATCTCTGTGTTGTTTTCTCCTTCTGAGGTTCATTGTGTCTCAGGTTTATCAGCAGCACAGACGCAACAGTCCAGGCTGAGCTTGTCAGGTGCAGGAGTCTCAGACAGTTGTGTAACATGAAAGAGCTTGTGTCTATTCCACTGAGAATGATCTCCTGCCTAAGCAGCTCCTCTCAGTGCTACAGAGCCTCTTATTGCCTTTAAACTCATTGTTTGTTTTGGTGACCACAGCTTGTAAAGTTTTAGGTCACTCTCACTGCTCTCATCGACCAGCGTGCCAGAAACAGCAGGTTGTTTTCAGCTAAAACATTAACAACTAGCATGCACAGGGGAGCATTTAACAGCTAAGGATACAGAAATGTTTGTCAGAAGTGGGTGGAGACCAAAACAGAGGTAAAAATAGAGGGGTCGCTAATGTTGCTTTATGTCTGCTGGATGTGTAAATATACCATAATTCACCATAATAACTTCATGAAGTAATAATACATCTACCTCCAAGTACATTTCATTATTTGTGCCTTGAGTGGATGTTTTGCAATTCTTCTGTCTACAGATTACTGTGAATAATGCCACTGTAAATACTTAATCATATTGTGATATTGTGTTATTAATTTCCGTTTTTCAACCTATTGGGAATGATCTCTTATTTCTTTATTTTACAAAAATTGTCAAAAGAGTCACAAAATCATGTTTACAGTTTTTGCATTTATAAAGCAAAGCAAATCTTGAGTAAATATGTTTTTTGAGACCATCGGTGTTTCTCTACCTGGAGGAAAATACTGTAAGTCATAAATTTGAGGAGAACAGCAAATCATGGTTCTGTGAGAGGCAGTGCTCCCTCAATGCCACGTTAGTTAGTCGGTCCTCCCACCCCCCACCCACCCCCCGAAACACAGGCTGCTTTATTGGTAGAGAGAGAGAGAGAGAGAGAGAGAGAGAGAGAGAGAGAGAGAGAGAAAGAGAGAGAGAGAGAGAGAGAAAGAGCACCAAAGCAGAGCCGGGCCACATTTTTCGGGCGCCTGGCAGAGAAAACGCCTGCACAGAGTTCCCAGACTGCAGCAACTCTCCAGCCAATGATAATAATTCCTTTGTTACGTGAACTCATTCTGTTCAGGGCACAATCAGGCCAGCACAGAGGCACTCTATCTACTCCCCCCATCAACCTCACCCCATCACCCCCTCACCCAACATCTCTCCGGTCCCACTCTCGTACTGTGTTTGGGTCTGAATGCCTCCTCTACATTCTGGGTACTCCACTCCTGCTGGTAGCGATACAGGTGACCTTGAGGGAAACATTTTGATTTTGTTTTCCCTGGAGCAAAAACAGTCTTTAAAATTTAAATAAATCATAATGTGACATTTATCACTATAATTATTGATACTTTACGTTATTGAAATACATTTAAATCTTGATATAGTTCTTGGCCATATCGTCCAGCTCTAATCAGCAGCGGTTCAGTTGTACCTGTGATATGTAAGATATGGCTCGTAGTGACTAACTCACCGACTCCCTCAGCTCTGTGGAGCATCTTAGCACCTTTCAGCTCACCGGTTTTGGTTTTACAGGCCACAGCTTTACTGTTCTTGTTTGGTGTCACCATTCTCATTAGTGTCGTTCACAGCAGCAACAGGGCGCTGGCTTCAGGAAACACAAACTCTTTGTACACTGGCTGGCAAGCACCAAACAGCAGGCACACAAAGTTAACAACCAGTGAATGTAGTGGGGCATTTAGCAGCTGAAGAGCCACACATGTTTCCAAAGAGTTGATGAAGAGCAGAGCCAAGAGTGAATGTTGGACTTACATTCACCAAACATGACTCCAAATAGATGCTTATATCACTAAAATGTAATTTAACAGCTTTTTCCACTTCCACCGTTTATTTCTGTCTGATCTCTACATTTAACTTGATAATGAGAACGGCACTCAGAGAGCACATATCTCCGCCAAGGTCCAGCAGTCCCCTTATGAAACCACATTTAAATTCACTAGATCTGAATCCTTATTTGGATCTGCACCAAACTACACACTCATATATATCAGTCCCCTAAAAATTTTCATCAAGATCCATGAATTATTCTCTGAGAAATCCCCCCAAAATTGTGATAAAGGGTTATTGTTAATGTAATGTAAATGAAAGTGTTTTAAAAAAACTGATTCTGCCCTGACCAATACCACATCCTTCCACCAATTAAGTTTGCTGGTAACCAGTTCAGTTGTTTTTGTGTAATCTTCCTTACAAACAAACAAACTCCTCAGCGAATGTAATAACAGTCAAGTGTTGGCCTTATCCTTTAAAGTTCAGAGGTCATGTTGTGATGGACTTGATTTGACTCATATCCTCACATACTCCTCACTGCACTCTGCTCCTCACACAAACAGCTGTGCAGTCTGCTGCCTCTAGCTGCAGCACACACACACACACACACACACACACACACACACACACACACACACACACACACACACACAGAGGCAGCCAATCAGAATGCATATCATCTGCAGACTGGGATATGACCTCTGCAGATATTTCCCCCCAATATTCTTTCCTCCTCTATCATTTCCTCCCTTCATATTGTTTGTTTTTGATCTGCAGAATGCCTTAAGGCCAGAGATTCAGCCCCAAACAAAGACAGAACCATTATCAGACCGCTCACTCACCTCACCTCACCTCACCTCACCTCACCTCACCTCACCTCACCTCACCTCACCTCACCTCACCTCCCCTGCTGTACATAACTTCATATAGGCTACAGTTAGTTGCAGCATCTAACCTTCTGTGAGGAAGATTCTGCAGTCATATATATACATACACAAAAAATACACATCCCATCCCAGTGTTTTGCCCCAGGAGGGGTTGCCATGGTAACTAAGGATTTGGCAGAGACAGTAGTCTGGTAAGGGATGAGGCCATCTTCACCAGGCCAACACACACACACACACACACACACACACACACACACACACACACACACACACACACACACAGCTTGAAACTGTGTTGGGCAAATATGGTGTTGACAACATATGGTGTTGACAACATATTACTGTGAATATATAATATAATTATAGTATAAATTATGATATTACTGCACATAAAATTAATGTAGCAGGACATGCTGAGATGAACAATTTTAAAAATATGTCTGAAAATCTGATATTTACTGCAAAACATCCTGTATAAGTAAGAATTTTAAAGAAAGGTATTCATCAGATGAAAATGTAGCGATATGATGTGTACACACATCATATCTTTTAACTTTTCCATTTCTCTATTCAAAGCTCACTTTTGCAGAAATCCTCATGCAGTTCTCTTTACAGCTCAGCTCCACAGTTAATGTCACATCCAAAATGCACTGATGCACTGTAACCAAAACAGTTGACACACATCTCTGGATCAACTCCTGACCAGAACACAACATTTGTCTCTCAGCAGTGACACTTTGTCACTCAGAACTGAGGGACCTCAAATCTCTTTAATAGCAGGTGGCATTACAATACAAACCAATATTTTATTTGAAATAGCTTTAATTGCTTTATTTATTTATTTGGCATTAACCAAGATTTCATTAGAAAATAAGGTTGTGCCACCTTACATGTCGATGAAATGATTCAGACATGGTCTTAGTCAATCCAAGTGCATAAAAAGAAATAAAAGTCATATAGTTATGTAGTCCCAAACTATACATACCTCTATAGCATATCTGCTGATAAAGACATGAAGCTGTGTTAACTAGTCCGTCCTGTCTTCTGCATCTGTCCACACATTCTCATCAATATTGTTCTCTCTCCTGCAATACACCAAGAAAAGATTTATTTTTTGCATATCTGATCCATCCCTGACAATCATCTGCAGATGTGTGCAGATGTCCAGTATAACTGCGTAACCCTCCACCTCCATGAGGAGGAGAACTCCTCTGTGGAGCTGAGGAATGCAGAGAAGGGCCAAAAACTACTTTCCCGCACAGAGATGAGGATTTGACCTCACCTCGCTCCTTTCCTCCTCACCTGGCAGCCACAAGTCTCTTATACGTGGAATGAAATATGAAGTCAGTATTGTGCAATGTGCATGAGCGTGTGCTTTCTCACATGAGAGAAAGTGTTGAATACAGACAGTGTGTGAATTCACTAGTGATATTATGCATGTTTTCCAGAGACATAAGGAAGCACAGTAAGTGTTTCCAGTGTTTCTGCTGGTTTTCCTCAGTGTAATGAGGCTGAATGACGGGACAACACATGGAGGTAACAGAGGGCTCATTGGCTGTCTGTGAGCATGTCTGCTCCTTGGATCAGATTCCATGACTCAAAGGGATATCCCACGCTGCCTCCAGCCTCTCTCCATTTCCCTTCCCTCCCCACCCCACCACTGCCTCCTACTCCCCGTCACTCCCTTCTCTTATAGTTCACCACCAACAATGTTCACTCCTAACATGCGACTGTGCTGGGAGGAATTTGGACGTATGAAAATATGGACACAGGATGGTTTTTTGAAGCTTAACTTTGAATGAACTGGAAGCATCAAACTGCAGAGAAGAGAGAGGGGAGGGTGAGTGACAGTGTGTGTGTGTGTGTGTGTGTGTGTGTGTGTGTGTGTGTGTGTGTGTGTGTGTGTGTGTGTGTGTGTGTGTGTGTGTGTGTATGTGTGTCAGTCACATTAAAGTTAAAGGGATATTTCACAGAAAAAATTATATTCACTCATTACCTACCCACAACTTGGATGACACCACTAGCAGTATGGAGGCATTTTATGTTTTCTTTCAGTGTTTTTTTTTCTTCAATTTACTTCAATTGTATTGGATTTGGCTCCTACACTGTTTACCCCTGAGACACCAGAAGTGTTTTTTTTGTGATGGTCCAACGGCATAGTTGTGAGTAGATAATTAGTGAATTTTCATTTTTCTGTGAACTATCCCTTTAATGCTGCATCTTCAGGAGAAAAAAGTGACACGTTATGTTTTTTTGAGACAAATTTAAATAAAATAAAATATTTTAAAAGTTCTCTGTACCAGTTCTTAACAAATATTTTCTTCTACTGTAATTCTATTTTAGGTTGGTTTGAAATCTTGGCTGTATAAAACCCATTCTTTCCCACCTGAATGGATTGTAAAATGTCCCATTACCTCATTCAATAACTGGTAGTGAGTAAGTACTGGCCCCATATGTACTGGTCTATTCCTCATACCTACAAACACATGTTCCTCCTCTCTGGCGTGTTGTGGTCCTGCAGTGTTTGTGAGTCGTGGTGCGGGTTCTTCAGTCCTGGACGCAGCAGCCGGCCAGTAGCGTTCCCGCTCCTCCTCCAGAGGATTACTGCTGTTGAAAGAGTCTCTTTGTACCACAAGGCTGGAATGCCTGTCCAGCTCCACGCCTTTGGGAAACACTGAGCCAAAAGTCAACGGAACCACTGAGCAATGGAATCCCCCACCCCACACTTTCCCTGTTCAGTCCCCCTGCTCAAGAGCTATTGTGGATGTGACACCTGGCATTCGCACGTGCATTTACCACTTTATTCCAAGTGTTTCATCTTCATTACTTTGTGAAGGCTGTGAGGCAAAACAACAAGCACCAGAGAGTCTGTGGTGGTTCGTCACTGGGAAGATAATGTTTCTATATTTCTCCCAAAGTATAGAAAAAATGGAGAAACAGAGCAGTGGTGCTGTTGGGATGATTTGAACTCTGATCTGAACAGAACGCTGATCAGAAAATGAATCACCTCTTGAGACTTTAAAGCTGCATTGATCCGTGTTCTGTCCACTACGATGATAGTAATATCTCCGATAGACATGAAGAAAAATATAAGCATTCAGTTAGACCCATGTTTGTGTCCATCTTAGCTTTGTTTTGTGCTTCACTGTCATGAATGATAAAGAGCTTTTTCTAGGCTTGAGTCAACCACTCTAAGTAATTTACAGTACTAGTCACATTCACCTATTCACATTCATACAACTGGTCTATACGCAGAGCTATTCATTTTTACACACATTCAAACATCTTGTCCAAGGGCAGTTCGGACTGGAAGAATCGGGGATCAAACCACTGACCTTTTGGTTCCTTGATGACCCTCTGCACCTCCTGAGTCACAGCAGCTCGCTGACTCCCCAGCTGTTTGGTGCTGGGGCTGAAAATGACGTTAGTGAAAATTGCCAAGATGAAGCGAAACAGTAAAGTTGTCGGTGTTAAAGCCAAAACGATCAAAACAAAAGAGCTGCTAGTGCTGAGGGGGAAACTGAGGACTGGTAGTAAGATTCACCTTCACATTACATACAGTTTTATGAAACCTTTATATTAAATTATAAAAACGTTTGATTTGTGCAGCTTTGAGTTCTTATAATCTGACTTTCTGGATGAAATACCTTGGGACCATTAGAGGAAAAGCTTCTTTGAACATGTCAGCATCGGATTCGGAAACAAAATCTGTGGATTATGAATTAAACTGGACAAAGAAAAGAGTTTTCAGAGAGTTTTTCAGAGTTCCCTGAAAATCCCAAATCTCAGTCTGTTGGTTTATCACCAGCTTTTTTTGGGATGCTGACAAACTATTCCTGCAACTCATATCATCACTGATAATATTTGCCTGCTGTGACTAACCATGTTTTGAATCTGGTCGTGTTTCTCATCAGCGTCATTCTTATCACCATATTATTAGTCCTTGGCTCTGGGCATTTGTTGGCGCAGCAGCACACTCACAGCTGTTGTTGCTCTTGGACGGTTGTTTGGTCTCAGTAGATTGATTCATTTGAAAACAGTGGAATTAAAGGAACAGTTGGTAGAGGACATTATTTTTGTTTTCATTACAGAAGTGAGTGTGATTCACAACAGATGGAGTTCCAGTAAAGAAACCTTTCATAACTTACTATCGGCAACACAGCAAATGGAAATATTGCGTGTGTGTATCTGTGGGTGGAGGGGAGGGACTTCTTTTCATAAAGTTAAATAAATAATATTTAATAACTGTTTCCACTTCTACTCTTGAGTAATGAGGCACTCAGAGAAACCCTGAGTCATCTGTGCCTCAGGGTCTCAGTACAGTTGCTGCTTTGCTGTGCTCGATGACAGTGGTTTGGATGGTGACAACATTTCCTTTATGGAGGCGTTGAGCTGTAATTTCTACTGTCACTGGAGACAATAATCTGATAATGGCAAGTCCTCAGATCCTCAGATCCTCAGAACTGCAGAGCTGCAGTTTCCCTGCTCGTAATAATTTCAGAGCTTTGCTGAAAAACACAAACTACAACAGATCCACAGTCAGGTTGTTATGTCCTGATGTACGCTGTGTTTACTCGTATCGTAACCCGTATTCATCTGTGGAAAGTCACCTGAGCGTTTTTTCAGCCACAGATCGTTACTGTGAGATATAGTTGAATAGTTCGAGGGCATCTCAGCAGTAGTCATCAAAGAAGGTGGGATCTATTTTCATCCACTTAACTCCCATATTTTCTCCCATTCTGTCCTGGGAAGCCTCTCATTTCCTGCCAGTCCAGTGTTTGTCTATGTGTGTGCACACTTTGTGTGTGTTCCTACCACTTTGTGTGTGTGTGCGAGACGCAGAGACGGGGCAGCTGGTGTGTTTAGCTGCCTGCTGATAATGGCGCCTCTCCAATGCTCGGAATTTTATGCCAAAATCATGAATCTGTGTTTACTCATGCTGTCGGGCTACGAGGGACATGCTGGTATCTCACTGTGCATAGATTTGCATCTTAATGTGTAGTTCCTAGGCTTAGTCTTATCTTTGGAAAAATACTATACTGGGTTGGGATTGGTGGACTCTACCTCCCTCTCTTTTAAAAGAGGGAGGGGGGGGGGGGGGGTAAGTAACCTAAACCAAAACATTTACAAAAACCTTAAATCGTGTGAGGATGTCACTCCACAATGGAAAGACTCCCTCCTAAGAGGTCTGGGAGTGGTCCAAGGCAGGTAGAGGGATAAGATCTGCACAGGCCAGCACCCTCCTCTGGGCCTGGGCCTGGGCCTGGCATTTAAAGCATTTAAAATAGGAAATCTATTTAAAGCTGTAGTGATATGTTGATGTATATATCTATTTTTTCAGTTATATATATTCTAGATGTTTAGTCAATATTAAGATATTATAGATGCATAATGAACTAGATTTTTGTTTTAGGTCACTTTGGGTCAGAACAAAAAAAGTTTGACATTTATGACCTCATAAAGTTTGTCATGTTAACGTGTTAGCTAAGATGTGGCTAATTACACATTGAGTGGACGCACAGCATAGCATTGATTTGGAGTTGATGCCACATGATGAATATCACACAAAAATATTGTGCTATTTGGAAATAGTTGGCCAGTCGCTAACTTTGTTCATGCAGTCGCTTGGAATGTGTACAGTGTGTTTATCAGAGCCTTTAGCTAAAACAGTTGCCTACATACCTGCTGTGGCAGGAAACACCATTATTGAGAAACATCCCAAATAAACCTGTTAGCTTAGCATAAAGACTGCAAACAGCAGTAAAGAGCAAGTCTGTGTGATAGAATACATCTGCTAACACTTTTAAGACTGATGAATCAAAACATTAGATTGCACTTTGAATTAATACAAAAAGTGCAGAACAACAAATTAAAGTACAAGGCTCATGTTAAGCTAAACGACTGCAGACTGTTGCTTCATATTTCCTTGCAAGTGTTTTAAGAGATGCCGAAAAAAATCATTGAAGTTCACTTGGACTTTATCATGGAGGCAGACAAATATTCATAAGTAAAAATATGTCTCTCTACATTTTTCTCTATTTTTTCTGTTACAGTACAGTAAAAGTCAGATGTAGGAGTCTGAGCAGATGTGAGCAAACATCTGTGGTGTTCACCGTTGAGACCAGCTCGGTCCTGCAACAAAGGCCAACTCTGACCTTGGCCTGTGTCACATACAGGAAATGGTCCCTGGAGCAGCTCGCTGTACAGGAAGTCTACATATAGTGACACTTAGTGACAGCGCTGGACGAAGCGTCTCTGTATGTCATCTTCTTCCTCAATCTGTCTCACACTTCCTCCTGTTGCCGACACACTCTGTTTCTGTCCCTGTTTAAGAATGTATCTGTTTAAAGACAAAGGGTTAGTGGGAGATAATCCCACATTGTAATCTACATCATTGGAAATATGCAAATATAATAGTGTTTTTCTTCTCTAGAACAATTTGTCAGTTTGGCCTTGAAAACAAACTTGATTCATTGTACTCTCCTTTTAGTGCGACATGAATAACATGATTATTAAAACTGAAGAGTGTCAGTCTTATGATAATAGAATAGGAGTGTTGACTCAGAGGTAGAGTGGGCCGTCCACTTACCAGAAGGTTGGCGGTTTGATCCCAGTCTCCTCCCATTCTGCTTGCCAAAGTATCCTTAGGCAAGATACTAGACCCCAGATTTTTTATGATGGCTGTGCTGTGCAGCAGCACATTGATGCACTGTATTAATGTGTGTGTGTGTATGTGTGTCTGTGTGTGTGTGTGTGTGTGTGTGTGTGTGTGTGTGTGTGTGTG
Organism: Hippoglossus hippoglossus; assembly: GCF_009819705.1. Classification (NCBI taxonomy): domain Eukaryota; kingdom Metazoa; phylum Chordata; class Actinopteri; order Pleuronectiformes; family Pleuronectidae; genus Hippoglossus; species Hippoglossus hippoglossus. The sequence goes on along the minus strand of NC_047163.1, from coordinate 21,257,117 downwards.
TGAATGAATGGGTGAATAACAAAACTATATGTGTAGAAATTTGAGTGGTCATTAACTCCAGAAAAGCTCCACATGAATACAGTTATTTTAAAGAAACACACACACACACATAATATTTGTATCAAATAGATGACTATTCATTTTGGTCAGGGTAAAACGATTTCTAACTTGACCGTTGATCTCATATTCCTCAGTTCAGTTCGATTCTTCAGTCACAATTTTGTCTGTCAGACACATTCTTTGTGTCGACGAGTTGCCAGAGCACAAAATGGAGAAAGTTGCTGCTGTTGTTTTTGTGGCTTTCTTGAAACTGAGTCACCACAACTGAGGACGCCACTAACCAGAGCTATTCATGCTGAGCGTATGAAGTTTGTACACGATATGTTTAAGTTTGAATGCCACTGATATTTACTGTGCAATAAATAATGGGAAAATGGGAACAAGTTAAAGGACGTGGTTTGTCATGTTCGTACTGTGTCTCACACTAAAAAGTAACAGCTCCAGGGTTTCCACTGACTTCCAGAACATTCAATTCTTCAAAAAGAAAATGTATTTTAAGTTCCTGTAGGTCATCATGAGTTTATTTGTGTGATTTGTGTAGTTTGATAAAAAAAACACTTAAACAGTTGGTGCAAATTTTTGCAGTCTTCTGCCACTAAACATTTGGTGACTCGGTGACCGAGAATATAACAATATAAGAATGCTGGTATAAGCTCAAATGAACAAAAATATATGGAAATAATGATGAAAATATGACATTTATATTTGTTTGATGCACTGTTTGATGCACAGATTAAATTTCATTGAAATTGAATTGTAATTTCACCGTTTGTTAGCTTACTATAATAGCTAATTGTAGCATGTGCTGTAGCACGTTGAGTTTTGTGTTTTTTAAAGGCTGATCTTGGGGCGGCCATCACAAACCAACGTAGGTTGTAAATGCTCTGGTTTGTGCCATTTGTTCATGCCATTTGTTCATTTGTTCATGTATCTGACCTGCATGTGTTTCCAGTGTCAAATCCACATGTGTCCAGTTGTAGCAGAAACCTTTTTTGCCTTATTTTCTCAAACATAACTTTTGTAATTTGTAAATGAATAAATTCAGTGGGTGGAAGAGGTTTTAGGTGGACTGAACCAATAGGGTCTGTGGGTGGGTGTATGAGATCAGATACAGGCAGTCTCCTCTGTGTTGTCAGACTGTGGTCCCATATAAAGTGTGTTGTGTGTGAGCCATAAATCCACTTTGAGCTCGGTGTCGGACTGTGCATTCCATGAGAGTAGACTTGTATAATTTATGTGCTTGGTTTTTCGATGTGTTATCTTGTCATTGATGTTACAATGGTTTATCCACATAAATGACCTCATAGCAAAACTCCACTGAGCTGCTGAGCCACTGACCTCAGTCATCCAGCTGAAAGAGGCTTTTATCTCAGGGTATTTTACACCTCTCTATGTTGAGGAACATTTTGACCATTTGCCTCTTGAGCTGTGCAAATGTATAAACAGCACATTGGCAGGCCTGTCTAAAAAGGAACCTGCAGTGGATCCACCCTTCTCCACTCGGCACAAGTTTACTGCATTTCTGTGGTGGCTCTCTAAAAACGGAATGTGTCATTTGACTTTGGCCACATCCAGCAAGAAAATACTACATAACACTTCAGCATACACATACAAGACTGCCTGAAATGGCAAGAATTTATCTCTTCATCTCTTTGTCTGTGACGGCTGCTGGAGAAACCGGACACCTGTCTCTGAGCGACTTTGTGCAATTTTCATACAGTATGTTTACCTGAATTGTAGTATGAGGCATTATTTGGACCAGATTTGGGACAGAATTTGGCGTCTGCGTATCTGAGTGTGTATCTGTTAGAGGAAACCCTAAGGTCAGAGGGAATGAAAACGATGAGAAAAAAGAAGAGGGAATTACTAAGAAGAGGGAAATATAGAGGGATACAAAGATGGATGTCCCTGCAGGAGGAGGACTATATGGCAGGCTTCATTATCAGAGCTCAGGAGACAAGAGCAGAGCTGTGTGGTGGCAACTGGACCCTTGGTTAAATCAGGTCTAACCAACCTGCTGTTTCCTTCTTGAAATAATGAACATTTCTCACAAATTACTGGTGATTATTGCAGATTGAAAGCACAGATACAACTTTACATGACCTCAGTCATTGTGCTTTGTTTCCTAACCAAGGAATTTGACATTCCTCGGGTATTTCTGTGTCTGTTCTCAAGCCAATCTGAGAACAGTATCATTTAACAATGTGATAGATCATCTGTTCAAGGGATTTGAGCGTCTACAAAAGTTAAGAAAGATGTTGGCCTGAGTGTAGTGATTGGAGGTGGGTGTGTGTGTGTGTGTGTGTGTGTGTGTGTGTGTGTGTGTGTGTGTGTGTGTGTGTGTGTGTGTGTGTGTGTGTGTGTGTGTGTGTGTGTGTGTGTGTGTGGATGTGTGTGTGTGTGTGGATGTGTGTGTGGGTGTGCGTGCATGATTGTCACCAACACATCTCGTAAATCACTCTGTGTACTCCAAGTAGTTAAGATTAAACATTTCATATCTAGCGGCACCCTTCTAAGAATTTTCTAAGTTGAATTAAATTTAAATGTTCAATGTAAATATTCAAATTTGTTCCTTTTTCAAAAATAGACGAAGAAACCATGATTTATTCAACTGACAGATTTTTGAACAGTGTTTGGTGGAACATTCAGGTGGACGGGAACATCCACGTAATACAGTGAACGAGCCAAGTTATCCCTCTGAGCTAATGCTTGTACTAAATTATCAAACAAAAGCCAAAGACTAGTGGCGGAAAATCATGAGCATGATGAATAGATACATGATTTTATAAAAAACACAAATATAAAATCTGAATTGATACTTCATTCAAAAGTGTGTGAGTCAAAGTCACATTTTGTCTGATCACTGGAGAAACGACATAGATTAAGAATAGAATAAGAATAATTTGTATTAATTGTTGAGGTTAAACAATTATGAGTGATACTGTCTCTGTACAGTGACCATGAATCCAGACAGCTGATATAAAAGAGGAGGTGGATTCATGCACCCGTCAGGTGCTTATGAAATGTTTCATCCTTTTCTGTGTCTTCACATTCCTGATTATCTCCACATTCTCTGAGAGACGGTTTATTTATGCTGCAGTAGTGACTGCAGCTGGAGGAGAAGCTGTGCAGCATGAAAAACACAGACTTTGACTGCACTGCAAGTTTCTGTCCCTGTTTGTTACCCTTAAATAAGTCATAAGATCTGGTTTGATTTCAACTATTTCATGGCTTTATTGCAATTAGATTGGTTTTCATCCAAACATTATGCAAATTTTATCTAAAATTGAGAAAATTGGCAAAGAAAAATGCAAATTGATGCATATTTCCATCCACGACTGGTATGTGACTTTTAGGAGTTGGTTCATTAAGAAAAACAGATGGTGCTGCTAATTCTCCAGTCCAGTGTCTTCAGTGGTCATCGGGGGTCACAACATTTTTTCACCGAGAGTAAAAACTGAATTTCAATTTAAAAAATACACATATAAACAAGCCTATAAAACTATAGTTCAGAGACATAATATGCTGTTGGAATATTAATGCTCATTGTAACATGATAAAGTAACAGAGATATTTTAGAATTTTAAGAAACAAAGTAAACAACAATCAAAACTACATTTAAATGCATAAAAAACAAACTACAGGCAAGTCAGTGAGGATATTCGAAGATAAAATATTTTTAAATTTGACTGAATAAAATCAGTCTCTCTGCAGCTGCATTCCATTCCACCTTCTTTTTCTCCCTCTATCATCTATGTTATTCATTCCAGCTCACATTTGTATTCTACTTGGCACACTGCAGCTTCCCTCGCGTCTGCATTTCAAATTCCAACTAAATTATGAGCCTCTCTCGCTTTCATAACCCCATCAAAAAAAGATTCCCTCATGTGAGAGAAGAGGTCCATGCCTGTGCAACAGAAAACAATGCCAGCCTTTCTGCCCCTGGCATGAGAGGAGGGAGGGAGGGATAGAGAGAATAAGAGAGAGAAATGGAGAGATTGAGGGTTTTTTGTGTGTCAGTGAGAGTTGGTGGATGTGAGAGAAAGAGAAGCTGCTGATGTCCCTCCACAATCTGACACAACTGGACGTCAATATGGTGAGAACAATCAGTCGCACTCACAAAAGTTCTCTTTTAGAACATTTCATTTAAAATCAAAATAGGAATTCTTGCTGAAAAACAGTTTCTACTCTATGTATCTGTCTCTTTGAGACAGATACATAGAGTAGAGTTAGAGTTAGAGTTAACCCTAACCCTAACCCTAAACCTAACCCTAGTATTTAGAGAAGTCTGAAAATCAGCAAGCTAAATAACTAGCTCACTTAGATAACTATACAGTTGGCTATTGTGGCTAGTTCCAGGCTAGAGTAGGGCAATATAAAGTTCATCAAAATTAAAAGAACAACAGACAAAAAACTTCACCTGCCTCCATACTTCTCCTGTGGTGTCATCCAAGTGTCCATAAGCCCCGACATTCATATTCGACTCGAAACAGCGTCAACTAACCATTGTTTAGCCTAAAAGTCCTCTGATATCCTCCTTGGAGCTGCGTTCGCGCACACACACACACACCGAAAACACGCACATACTGCACACAAGCAGGGTGTGCATAGCATCGTTACATCCGCTACCATCGCCACTTCCGGTAGCATATTTTTAGCCTAAAAACATTGTGTAAATGACGCAGTTTCGACTCAGATTTGAATGTCAGAGCTGCTGACACTTGGATGACACCACACGAGCAGTATGGAGGCATATTGTGTTTGTTTTCGGTTGTTTTTTTACTTCTGAAGAAGGGGTCCAATTTACTTTAATTGTTTTGGATTTGGCTGCAACGCTATTTACCCGAGACTTTGTTTTGATCACTCAAACACTTGATCCACCCCTCCATCGCCATAGTGGTGAGTGGGATGATCAGTGAATTGTAATTTTAGTGGCGGTAGTGGAGTTTCTATGCTGGTGTTGAGTGTCTTCCGGTTTCTGGTCCACTTATTTACAAATTCTCTGGCATGTCTGTTTACTTCAGAACAATAGCGAGTGTTACTAAGCGGATCGTGTTGGAGCTGATAGATGTTGAAGAGCAATTATTTTCTCTTAAAGAACTGCAACAAAAAAAAAGAAAGACGCCATCCATGTTTGCTCCTTCAACACAATTCAAAAATGAAGGCGAGTCTGTCGGAGATGCGGTGCTACCAAGTGGACCAATCACAACATTTGTGGTCTGCGTCGTCATGGCGCATGGTAAAATTTTGGGTGATTTGCGCGTCAGGGTACGGCGTAGGGCTCTGCTTGGGATACACGTCTACGCGTAGGTTACGACGTAACTTCACTGCAGAAGCATGAATTGGGCATTATTCTGCAGATAGGTCAAGAGCGCATGCAATAGGTTAAACTGATAGTGAGCGCCTCCTGCTGGATCGGGAAGAATACAACTTCAAACGGTCTGAGGAGCTTCTAGACTGTATACTTTGAATTTGAACAGATCACTACAGGTTGAATACAAACTTCTCCTTCCACATTGGAATTAATGTTTGAATTTCCATTAAAAAGTGACAGTTCTAGTTGTTAGAGCTGTCCACTTGAGAATGCATTTTTTTCAGCCCATCCCAGGACGCTCTTACTTTTCCTTCCACCTTACTCTCCATTCCTCAGGCCCACAGAGGAACTCTTCTCATGGAGGTTGACATTATTTGACCACCAGCCACATGATCAGATATCCTTGTTGGAAATAGTGAATGCTGAATGTCTGGACATACACCATCTGCTGACAATTACCAGGATGCAACATGCATGTGAAAAGAACTTGTGGTCAAGTGCAGAACACAGGGTTGACAAGTGTGGTTGTACTTCCATGTCTGTAGCTATAATGTACATGTACTATATGTAGATATGTAAAGTTTTGTGTGGAATTACTTTGGCTTCCTGTTAGAAATGCTATAATGTAAATGCTATAATGTAAATAGTTGCAGTTCTGATTCATTTCTCTACATACAGTAGCTCAACCTATAAAACCAAACAAATACATTAAATACATAAAACACAGCAGTGATCCACATTTTGATGCCACTTGATGTTCGTGTTGTTAGTGTTGTCAGGTCAGTCTTTCTTGTTGGAGGGCAAATGGTGTCAGCCTCTCACACAATAGTTCATCAAGATCAGTGCATTTTGGATGTGAGACTAACTGTAATGCCAAGAAGCTATAGAGACTTTTAATTAAATTATTAAATTAATTAGGTTTAATTAAAGTAAACTCAGAATAGAGAAATGTTAATTATTAATACATATATAAATAATGAATAAAAAAGGAAAAGATTTTCTATTATGATGTGAGACCTCCAATGGAGCACTTCCATGTATGCGTTGGGAGGCTTCAACTTAAACTCTGCTCATTCACTTTGCATGGTGTGACATCAATGCTTTGTTGAATTGCATTGTGGTCCCATTGCTTCACTGTGCTTGTGATGTGGGGTAGAAGTTGAGATGGCAAGGCAAGTTAATTTGTATAGCACATTTCAACAACAAGGCAATTCAAAGTTCTTTACATAAAATATCCAAGGCATCGTGGTAAATTGTAAAAGCAACATAAGACAATATAAAAAAAGAAGCATTTTAAAATAAATTTAAAGTTAAAAAGGAGTTGAATACAGAATTAAAATAAATAAATAAAATAATAAATAAAATATTGATAGTAACAGTGAATTATAGATATGAGTAATTATTTAATTGATTAAAAGTCCGTGGCAAAGGACATTTTCAGCATTGCTTTAAAAGAGCAAAGGGTTGCAGTGGACCTGCAGTTCTCTGGGAGCTTGTTCCACAAATACGAAGCATAAAGACTTAACGCTGCTTCTCCATGTTTAGTTTTGACTCTGGGGACAGAAAGCAGACCTGTTCCAGACGACCTGAGGGTCTGGAGGGTTCATAACGTAGCAGGAGATCAGAAATATGTTTTGGCTCTAAACCATTCACAGTTTTACACAGTGCTCTAAAATGGAGCCTTGAGGAATTCCACATGTTAGACTCAGATGTGTGATCATCAAGCTACAGTGCAGACACCAGCCAATCCCATCACGTTATTACAAATATTCAGGCAGCGACGATAGCCAATCAAATCACGTTGATGCAAATACAGATCATGTCTGACATCAACAGTTAGAATAAGTTAAGAGCATGGAGGCAGAGGCAGCTGGTGAACCTGGTATTTTTTCATCTGGTTGTGTATTTCCTTTGTAATTTCCTTTAGCACTGCATGTACAGCTAGCATGGCACTTTAGCACCAAAGCCTGAGTTGTTTGTTCAGAGCGGGAAAATATGGAAGCCAAGCGTCAGATGTCAATATCACATACGGGTGAGGGCTCAGTGAAGCATGACCTCTTTATATTGGAACATAAAACCTACTGTATGTATTATAGTCACGCCTGTTCAGTCATGTATCATGGTACATCAGCGCAGTGTACAATACAGAGCTCCCCCTTCCTGCTTCTACATGTTCACCACTGTACCACTTCATTTCTATCCTTTTATTTTTTATCAATCATTTCACTCCTCACTCTGTCCTCCTCTACCCTTTCTTCTACTTCTCTCTTTTGATCACTACTTACACACACAGACACACACACACACACACACACATGCTTGTATTTCTATCTTTGTGAAACCCATCGCTGAAATAATGCATTTTATTGCCCCATACCCGAACCTTCACCATCACAACTAAATGTCTAAGCTCAACCTTTACCCTTCAACTAACCTAAACCTGATTCTAACTCTAACCTTAAAACCAAGTCCTGTTTTTTAAAAAACACTGAAGATGGGTCACAAAGTGAGGATGTCCCAAAATGTCCTAATTCTGAAATTGGTCCTGACAATGACACAAGTACAAGTAATCAGACAAACATCTTATTGTAGGTCATTTTTTGAGAAATTACATATATTAATTTCCTTGAATTTGACCTCAACCGTAAACCACATCTTGTGTAACCCTTTAATTTACACATTAATCTAACCTAGACTAAATTAAACCTATCCCCAGTTGGACAAGTCAAAACTTTGTACACAGTATGTATGTATTTATATATATATAAATAAAAAAAACAGATAACAAATGGCAGTCTAATAAAAACTGTTTCAAACAGCCAGGGTCTGTGATGTCACAAACCTAAGAGACCTATCCTGGTTGAGTGGCGACAGGAAGGAGGGGAGGGGCTATATCAGCATATTTAGAGAACCATGTCACAAAATTAGAAAGAAAGGAGCAGAGTTAAGTTTAAACCACTTTGAGACCAGGAGGAGATTTTTTTATGACAAACCTGAGGAACTAAGAAGAGTTTTAGGGGGGGGGGGGTGATAAGTTACTGTAGTGGGACTTTGTTATATTTGATCACTTTTTACAAATATGTAAAGTTCCAAGCTGTATGTCTGTGGGTGTGTAAATCCGCCGATTCTTATCCCCCAACTTACAGGTCATTAGCCTGCAATATGTTCCCAAAAGTAGCCTTCATCATGCACACACACACACACGCACACACACACACACCTCTGTTATCTGGGACTGTGGTGCTGCCAGTCAGGAATGTAGGTCTGAGTTTAGTTGAGCAAGCAGCAACAGGTCCACCTCCTGAATGGGAGTTTGTGGAGGATCCAGCACCGGTAGCTTGAGACAAAAGCCTCAGATCATCAGACAAAGAAACAATCTGTGTTTCATGGGGAGAAGCTGCACTGATCAAACTGTGTTGAATTCAGTGCGCGGTGTTAAGAGGTGTCCTGCTCAATCAAGTTCATGCTGATAGGATTGTGTCAGTAGCCCGGAGCAGCTCTTCACCATGGAGGCGATGCATTTGCTGGACAACTGGAGGAAGGTAATTGTCACATATAGAGACAACAAAGGACAGGTTAGCATGGAAAGGTTGGATGGTTTATTTCCTCTTCTGGCTCAGAGAAGAGTTCTTGTTGCAGTGGGAGACTTTTGCAGATGGAATTCTTAAACATTGTTTTTTTGTTTTCTGGGTGTTTTGTGATTTACTGTTTAAGGCTTGCTTGAGGCTGACTCACTGAATATCATTCCACCATCTGTCAGAGGAGCAAATATGATGATACTGCTGCAGTGTTTTGTTATCCTGAGGGCAGACTACATCAGAACCACATTTTCCATCCCTGCTGCACAACATTTTAGGCAAGCAAACGACTGCGGGTCCTCTGATTCACTGTGATTGTGATAATTATGTGTTTTTTAACCTTTCCCTGTGGTTTTCTGTGTTTCCTCACTCCCGCAAGATAATGACTGTGAAGGTGTTTTCTCACATATATTCACCCTCGTACTAATATAGACATGGGATTTATTTATAGCCACTTGTTCTGAGATGACTTGATGGAAATACCTAAAACTGGCTTAGTAAGTAGGGAGGAATTTGTGTGTGTGTGTGTATGTGTATGTGTGTGAGAGAGAGAGAGAGAGAGAGAGAGAGAGAGAGAGAGAGAGAGAGAGAGAATGTGAATGTGTCAGGAGATTTAAATGCGTGTGTGTGTTACTTCCTCTAAGTGTATTGCTAAATTCTTTCTACCATCTGGTGTGTGTGTGTGTGCGTGTGTGCTGACAGTGTGACACATTAGAGGGGAGGGGGGAATCCCAGTGAATATTAGTCAACTTTCTTAAGCTACAGTGGAAAATGTGTGAGTTTGAGACAATTTAGAAAAATAAAACCTTTAATGTATAATTCAGATGTAACCAGAAACTGACCATTGTCTTCCAGCACAGATCAAGTCACCCATGACGACATTTGTTACTCATGTTGTGGTTCACATGGATGTTGTCATTTCCCCCCTCAGGATCTTCATGTGTCGCAGGGAGCCGTGGACAGCTCAGTGGACATGGACCGTCTGAACAGGAACATGCCCGAGTGTGGACGGCAAACCCACCAGGTGTTACAGGTGAGTGTGGTGCTGGTGTGTGTTGTGGCTGGGTTTAGGCTGTGGGGGATGGGAGAGAAGATGCAGAGCGAGAAAACAGAGAGAGGAGGAATGAGTTCAGAAAGAGCTTTATTGTTCTAAACTTGGCAGCTTTCACAGAAAAACCCTGTCATATGTCGTCAGTGTGTCAGTTCTGATGCATGTCTCCAGTCACACACACACACACACACACACAGTGGGCGCTCTCTTCTTCTGATAACTGGAGCCACTGATTTTAAATGTCATCACTTTGGAAGCTCTGACAGAGTTTTGGCTCTAAAGTCTCCATGGATGATAAATACCAGAGAAGACCCATCTAGAGAAGGTCAGGTGGGGCCACAACGCGTCCTGACAGCTTGTGTCAGTTTGTTGTAAAGCAGGAATCTTCAGCCAGAGTCAGTAATTAGACAGACCTGCAGATTGGATGTCTCGTTTCCCACCTGCTGGCTCAGACAATCCTATCAGGCATTAAGTGTGGGCTTTGTGTGTGTGTGTGTGTGTGTGTGTGTGTGTGTGTGTGTGTGTGTGTGTGTGTGTGTGTGTGTGTGTGTGAGTGTGTTTCCAGTTTTTATTTTTACATTTATATTAAACAAGAAGAACAAGAACCGGATGATAAAACAAAATAAAAAAGGAATGAAAAAAAATATTTTATACAAACACAAACCAGAAAGTACATATAATTTTATGATTTAAGTTTATATACAATGGAAAGTGTGAGTTTTGAATTCTATGTAAATTATTTACTGTTCATGTTAGAATGGTTTTCATTTTAATGTGGAGCTCCTGTATATATACACATAATGAAGTATATCATAATTATAATAATAATAACAATAATAACAACAATAATAATAACAATAATAATGCATACATACATACATAAGTACTGTAGATTAGAGTCTGTTAGTAAAATATTGTACTGTAAAAAAGCACCAAATCAAATACATTTAATTCATAAATGTAGTCGAAACGCTGTGTTTTCCATGCACATCAATTTAGATGAATGCATTACAGTGCACAGTCTGTGTGCAGACAGAGAGAGAGGGAGGCAAGCTGTTGAAGTGTGCACCACATGGGAGCAGCAGCACACAGCAGATGAGGCTGTATGAATCGTGCAGCGTCCCTCCCTGCTCCTCCCATCGCTCCCAGTGAAGCCTCCCAGTGCCTCGCAGCCAGTCTCTCAACAATCCTCTTAGTCTTGACCCCACTCCACCGACAGCACCACTACAATCACATAATCCTATTAGGAAACACACAACTAACTAACCAGCCGAGAGGCTGAGTCAATGATCGCACGCATTTTGTAAAACAGAAATGTAGGGGCTCCAAACTGGGACAAAAAGACGCAGCCAAAGCTGGTTTAAAATGCAAGACCATGTCAGGGAGTAACTCCACACTCATTAGAGTTTATTTAACATTTTCAGCACTGTAACATAAACAGGACTATCTTTTTAAGTGGTGTTTATCAAGTTAATACGATCTGGATTGTGACCTGATGTGGAGTCACTGGAGCGACATGGTCCTGTGAGACTGATATATTATATGCTTTGGTTGGTCAGGGGATTGGTGGGAGCCCAGTAAGTACAAAGAGGTGCACAACAACAAAACGAATGGTTAAAACACAAAGTGCTACGCTACAGAAAAATAATTGTTAAATAAATCTGATCTTTTTTATTAATGCAGATAGAAATACTTTTTAAAGCTTCTAAATAGGAATCTAACGAGGGAACAGTCTGCTTGCAGCTAATAGTCTTGTCAGTCTTGTGACTTCTGTATCACAGGTCATGTTGACATGTAACAGGAGGACAACCACAGGTAAATGATCAAATGAATTATAAAGATCAAATGAATGATAATTCTGTTGCTCAGCAGGAGAACAAGTTCAATTCTATCCTATCAAGTCATAAAATAGAATTACAAGGCAGAGTGAAACCCAACAATAATAAATAATACATTTTGCTATGTGTGTGTGTATGGGCTAGTTTAACAGTGAGAGCATCACTGAAAAGCAGAATGGTCTTTACATTTAGACATTGCTGTGCTCATCACAAGCTCGCTGAACACCCTGCAGGAGCTTCATGTTTCTTAATTGCGGAGTGCAGTTGCTATGGCGACATCCCTTCCCCCTTGCTGAGCCGACAGCACATGGTGGTTTGGCTTAGGCAGAACTAACACACGCACACACACACACACACACACACACACACACTCATACACGCTCACACTACTCGGTGTGTAGAGGAATATGTAAACAGCCAGAGCAGCCAGCTATAGAAATGGCCTCTCATGGTGAAAACATTCAGACTCCTGTTCTCCTCCCCAGAGCAGAGGATGAACCTCTCTGTGGCTCTGCTGCATCGATGAAGCAGTAAAACTACAGTTAGTGCTCGACACAAAGATGAGCATCATATCTTTTTTTATTAAGCAGAGACAATTAGTTCAGCTAATGGACAGGAAATGATTGCCTATTGGGTCCCATTCATGGAGAGCCACTGATAGTCCACACATAGTGTAGCTGTGGAGACAGAGGATGTGACCTGCTTAGGTTTAGACATGTAGACGCTTTATCAGATTAAACACAATATGTTGCATCGTCTGCAATGACACCTTCAGTGTTGGTGATTCCAGTCACCTACAATATTTTTTATTGCACCTGTAGCTGTAAATGAAATGTTTTTCTAAATTCTTGTTTTCTAAAGTATTTGTAATACAACATTCTGTGTGTTTTAAGTAAAATTGGCACAAAAGGAGTAATTCCAACAATCAATGGTGCTAAAATGCAAATAAAATCAAATCAGTCAGTAAATGGTTTTGTATTTATATAGCGCTTTTCTAGTCTTGATGACCACTCAAAGCTCTTTTACAGTACAGTTTTACATTCACGCACAGATTCATACAGTGCATCTATTAGCAGCACTTTTTTGTTCTATGAGGGGCAATTTGGGGTTCAGCATCTTGCCCAAGGACACTTCGGCCAGCAGATGTGGAAGACTTGGGATTGAACTGCCGACCTTCAGGTTGGAGGACGATCGCTCTACCCCTCAGCCACAGCTGCCCAGTGCAGTCTTATTTTACAAGCACCCTCCTTTAGAAGAGTCAGAATGGTTATGGGCACACCACAAGTTCCACAAGTGTTTTTCTGCCAAAAGAAAGATACTATCCACTCAGTGAGTTTGAAGTATAAAAACTGCTGAAAATAATTTAAAAACAAAGAATGGCTCTCAGTAGAGTGCATATCTCCAACAAGGCCCTTCCACTCCTCTCACCATCAGGCTGCACCAAATTGCACTCACTCAAAGATATCAGTTCTATTAATAAAGAGAAATAAGTTTCCTGGATCAGGCCCCTGATTCAGATCCAAACCAGAATGTGATGACTTCTTACTTAACCCAAAAGTTTAGATAATAATAATCTCTCTGACCTTTGACTTTTTCTGCAGAGCACCCCACTGGACCTAATTGAGACCGGAAAGGGGCTGAAGTTTCAGGCGGAGCGCCCCCACCTGGTCAGTTTGGGTAGTGGACGCCTGAGCACCGCCATCACCCTGCTGCCCCTGCCTGAGGGTGAGACCGCTGCTGCAACACCAACACACCAGTTACTGTAGCTCCAGAGACACGATGACCCAACATCTAATGCCACTGCTACAAAATACACTGAATCATTCATGTTAAGAAAAACGCTTTTGAAACATGCTTCCTAAGCTTGTCCTACAATTACTATGACATTGTCCCATTCATAATTACACAATTGCCTTAATATTGTGGTAATGGCTTTTTAAAAATTACATATATTTAGGATAATTGTATTACAAGGTACCACAACAACACACACTTGTGTCTCTGCAGACCTGACCCTGTTATCACCTCTATATCCATCTGATGTCCTTGTCCGTCTCTTTGTCTGAACAATCGAGGACAGTTTCATCTTGTAAATCTGTCCGGTGACTTTTTGACCTGAGGTCTTACTTGCCTGTCCGTCTGTGTGCTGGCCTTCCTGTCTGTGTCTGTACTTCAGCAGGCTGGTAATTCCCCTGTCATGAGTCCATGGTAGGAGCAGGCAAAGAGTCTGTGTCTGAATGTTCAATGTGTGTTTTTTTAAAACTTGCCTGTGACATTTTATTTGCTCTTGGCCTCTCCTCTCGAGGATCTGGACAGACCAGGTGTGCTCTTGTGTCCTTGTTTCCCCTAAATAGTGTCTGATCTCATCTTGTTGTTTGAGGTTGAGTTGTTTAACCCATTTAGCTGATAAACAGTCTGTTCCCTCTGTGCGTTCAGAACTATGTGACAGGTCTTCAGGTTACAAACAGACTAAAAAGGGATATTGTCAACATAGTTTTGCAGGTTAAAGAAATAGAACTGAGCATCAGTCAACAATACAATGGTAACTGCTCTAGGTTGTACATTTTGTAGTAAATGTTACTTATTGAAAAGTATCAGGCATCTATAGAGAAAACAATTTAAAGCATGGCTGCAGAGCAGAAGTTTACAGAGAATATTTTCTAATACTATTATGTTGAGCACAATAACCATATATTTATTAGAATTTATTGTTTGCTTTTACTACTTTATAATAATAATAATGGCTTGCATTTATATAGCGCCTTTCACAGGACCCAAGGACGCTTTACATATATAAATATAATTTACTATGATATTTATAACCAAACCTACGTTGTTGTTACTACTATAATCATGATTATATCTAGACCTGATGGAGTCCAACCACTTGACACAACCAGTGTCTGTAATAATGTTGCATTGTTGTCAAGTCAGGTTCATCCTCTTTGCTTTTATTACCCATGAGATGTTTTTAGAACTTGACTGAAGTCCACCTGTGGCCATTTGAAGTGAATTAGACAAAGTTTAGAAAGGCAAACACCTGTGTGTATATCAGGCCCCACAGTTCACACTACAAGTCAGGACAAGACACAGAGCTATGAAGTCTGAGGAAGTCTCTGAAGTCTGAGAAGAATGAGAAACTGTCCAAATACAAATAAACCTGGAAGTTGCAATTAATGCCAACGAAGCTTCTAAACAGAACTTAATAAAGGGTTTTAAAGAGAAAGAGATTTTAATAATATTAATTGTAATATAGTGATATTTATATTATATTATGTTATTACAATATAATGTATAGTAAAAATGTATACATTTGAAAAAATGACAAAACTGTGTTTTCACTTTTATCATTATAAATCTCTCTTACCAGCAAGAATATAAATGTAACCCAGCTTTGGCTCAGGAGAGCGGGTTGGCCACTAACCATAAGGCTGGTGGTTCAATACCTCCTGTTTGTGTCTTTGAGCAAGTTACTTAACCCCAAATTGCTAATTGCGGCTGTGAAGACATGTCTGAATGGGGAACCACAGTTACTGCTTCACATCAGATTTTGATCTAACTGTTCTTCCTCCTCCCTCAGGCCAGACCACTCTGGGTCGTGGTCCCATGGACATCAACATCCAGGGCCCCGGGGTGGCTGCCCAGCACTGCTACATAGAGAACAGGTCAGGGGTCATCACGCTGCACCCCTGTGGGAACCTCTGCGCCATAGATGGTCTCCAGATCATGCAGCCTGTCCGCCTGTCACAAGGTAACAGTCAGCTCCAACATGTGCCCTATGATTTACTTGGATGGTTTCTGCTGTTGAATCTTTCATAGCACCTCTGATGTGCAGTCTAAAGCAGTGTGAGCAAATTGTCGGCCACATTGATAACAACAGGGCCTCTGCTGTGTATGGTTTTCCATGTTCTCCTCTGTAGAACAAACATTACAGGAAACCGATGACCATACACTGTAATTTCACCTGCCGACCAACGTGTATGATCCCAGCTAAGCCAGAGATCAATACACCAGCTCTCTGCCTGGTCAATGAAAACGCAGCACAAGAGCCAGCAGGTCTGCTCAATAAAATGTACAGAGTGCTTCTAAATAGCCATCGACGGAAGAACGGCCTGAGGTTTCTGTGTTAATGAGGTAACAGAGTGAGCTCTGCTGTGCCCAGGCATGCAGATATTATGAAGAAACCAGAGGGGAGATGCATTGATTTTTAATCTGCTGCATCTTAGACTGATTGCTGTGGAGGACTTTACTAAAATGATCCCCTGGGATTTTCTTTTTAAATGTTGTTCCCATAGTAATTAAGGCTTCCAGTGGAAGTAGAGAAGGTACATGTGAATTGAACTGGACTCCTTCAGAAATCTGATGAGATTTCTGAAGTCAAGGATAGTCAAGAAATGGGAAAATATAGCAGAATGTGTTGTCAACGCTTGTTCCAATACTTATTACAGTATGGAGGTTTTCAGAGCTGCAGTGAAGGAACCTGAATGATTCAACACTTTGTGATGTGTCTGAGCTGAAGAACAAAAGTGAGATGTCACCTGACACTTTCAGTATTGTGAACAGTGTTGGCTTTAATTGTCAATATTAATTATGACCTGTGGAATGTGACATTGATGCAAAATGTGAAGTACTTTACTTCACATTTAAAGTTATTGTTGATCAGGAGTAAAGATTTGATCAGTTCTAATATTATTTATTTTAAAAGGATAAAACCCTTGAGATGTACCATCTCGTTTTTAAGGGGGTGCCAACATACATCATTACAGCCATAAGGAGGCCAAAGTAGAAACTTATATATAAACTCTATATGAAATCATATATAAACTTTATATTAACTCTTTATAACTCTATCTATATATATATATATATATATATATATATATATATATATATATGTATATATATATGTATATATGTATATATATATATATATATATGGGTTAGGGACAATAATACAGGGTATATATGCTTAAACATACCAAGTGAGGAAATCTATATAATATCAACAGGTAAATGATTATACATAAGCAAGTATAACATTTCAATACCTTTCCCACCACTGGCTGTTATGACATTTTACAATGGAGTCCATTGGGGGGAAGTAATTCAAGCAATCAAATGATCAAAATCCTCAATGATCAAAAATAAGTAATAAATAAAAAATGTTTACTTCTCCATTAAAATTAAATAAGTCATAAATATACTAGTGTAGGAGTTCGGGGATTTTTCATTTTGCGCAATCATCAGAAAAAAAGTTGAACTTGTTCTGATTAGTTGTGTAGGTGGGGTCAATGTAAGTGTTTCAGTTAAGTCACATTCATAGACGTTTACATCAGAGCCTCAGAGGAAGCCCAGTCTGCATGAGCGTGAGTTACAGACACTCGACTCACCATTACTCACAGTGTAAACTTCCCTCTGTGCTGATGTGTAACCACACGCTGCAGCGTTATTACTCATTCTCAAATAGTGTTCGCCCTCACAATGAAATACTAATAGGGCAAAGAGTACATGCATACAACATGGACTAATATTATTCCGTTGTAAATGCTCTCTGCACTCAGTATCCAGTGTCCTGCATGACTCTGTGATGTGATGTGTGTGTGTGTGTGCGTGTGCTGTCTGTCAATATGTCCCCTCTGTCTGTTGGTATTTCAACCTGGGCCCTGGCAGGGTAACCTGAGAGGGGACACAGTGCTATTTATACTGCCCCTCCTACCCCCAGACAGATCCGACTTTAGCTGCAGAGTGGGTTTCATGGTGGAAGCATCAGTGTGGAGGGTAAAGTTGAGTTCACTGTCGGGGTCCTGCACAGGGGGGAGAGCTGAAGAAGTCATGAAAGGCATAGTCTGAGTTGTTTACATGTTGCTTTCTTTAGTGATGCTGGAGGAAGACAAAACTGAACACAGGAAGCAGATCAGACTTTAGTGGTTCCTCCCATGAGTTGGTTTTACTAGTGCTGTGCCTGTTCTAAACCTGCCTGAAATGGTCTGTTCTCTTGTCCTGTGTTGAAGCTCCAGAGCTACTTCAGAATTATTCCTTGTCATTAGTGAGTCCACCTCAAACAGTTCTACAATATACTGTCACTTATATACTGTTGATCATCTTTGTGTTCATCCTACCTGGTTCATCTGCAGTGATGATTTTATAGTTACTGTTTTTCAATGAAACTGAATTTGCTTTATTACTGTTCACGTGTATGGTTATTACATGTCGGCTATTCCAGAGGTCCGTTAAGAAACCAACACGATCTTTAGAGTTAATATCGATATGGTGGAATAAAAATAATCACATTATTAAAATAACCTAGCGTCGATTTTGGCCCCGCACTTTAAAAGAATTTACAATACACATGTAAAGTGTGAATCCGATAAAATGAAAAGTTATCGAGATATGCATTCCACATACAGAAAGACAGACGTTTGTGGAATTAGTAGGTAGATTATATATATGAGTGATACATGTTTTGACACTGATATGTGTCACAGGGAATGTAACGCTGTCTGCTCTCTGTAGTTCTACACCTGGCAGATGAATAGTTTACAGCTGGAAACGGCTTTGAAACGCCAGAGTTACAGTTTATAGAGAATCAAGCAGAAAGAAGTTGGTATTGTTACAAAATGAAAATGTGCTCAACGTGCGTTTAGTGGTAATCCCCGGGGATTTACAATATAAATCAGAAGAGCTGTCAGAGGGAAATCCCAGCAGTGAAAGGGCATGTAAAAACTAAGCCTGTTTGTTCTGAGCGTTTTAAAGGGGCAACGGTTGGTCGCTTTGATTCAGCCTATCCAGAAAAACACAAGGAGATTATTATTTCAAAACAATTAACAGTGATGTAAGGGTTATGGTAGATATTATACTGAGTTGCATTATGGGAAATGTAGGTTGTTCTTTTTAATCAGTCTCTCGTAAGTTAAAGTTATGGAGGTTCAATATTTAATTACGAGATAATACATTTTAAGATACATTGTATGTCATAAAATTTAATTCACAGGCCTTTAATGCTAATGTTCACTGAAGACATTATCTCTGACAGAACAAAACACTGTACATTTTACTTAACTACATTTATCTGGCAGCTATAATTACTTTTCTGATTCAGATTTTGCATATAAAATATTATATATTATAACTTATTTAAAAAAGGATACATTACAATATATTTAAATATGCAGCAGTTAAAACACTCTACTATGACAAGTTACAGAAGTAATATGCAGTTTACAAATGAATACATCTGTATCAATAGCCCATGATGTAATATGTATATTAAAAAACCACAGTAGCTTTGGTTACTACTTTGGATATTTTACTTAAGTTTGCTGATGATACATTTACCAGAATATGAATGTAAGTATTTTTACACATTCTACATGTTCTATTGTTAGTTTTGTTTCAGCTGTAGACTTTCATGTCCCTTATCGATTACAGTAAATTGTATTGTTTCAGTAGGAATAATACAAAAATAATAACAATACATCTACATTTTTATTATCATTACATTTATTGCAGAGGCTAATGTGCAAGAAGGGAACTCTTATCCTCACTTTTTCCTTTAACGTGTACTTTTATGGCTTTTTATAGATTTAAGATGATGTGACTTATGGCAAATGAATGTCTGGCATTACTTTACACCTTCACCTTTGTTCTTTAGCTATAAACAAGAATATGACATACACACACACACACACACACACACACACACACACTCCTGCGTCTCTCTATAGTTGTGAGGACACACATTGACATAATGCATTCCCTAGCCCCTTATCCTAACCCTAACCATCACAAAATCTAAATCTAACCCTAACCTAAACCTAATTCTAATCCTAACCGTAAAACCAAGTCTTAACCCTCGAAAAGCCAATTTAATTTGTCAGGACCAGCCCAAATGTCCTCACAACGTCAAAATGTCCTCACAATGACGGTATAGTACCAAAATTGTCTCTCATAACTATCTATAGACACGTAATCCTATCATGAGTGTGTTTCCAAAACAGAAATGGTCTGACATTCATGTAATATAAATCATATGTAATATATGGTATTGATCAGCTACCTGATGTGTGTGTGCTTCAGGATAGAAACTCCCCCCCCCCCATCTCTTTCTCTCCCCCTCTGCCACCCCACTTCTGACTCAGGAAGAGGATTCCCCCCCTTCTCTCTCTCTCTGTTTGTCTCTCTCCCTCTGACTCAGGATCTCCACCTTCTTCTGCCACCTATTCTCTCCCTTTCTCTCTCTCTCTCTCTCTCTCTCTCTCTCTCTCTCTCTCTCTCCCGCCCTCCTTCTCTCTCTCTCTCCCCCCTCTCTTTCTGACTCAGGATCTCCACCTTCTCCCTTTCTCCTTCTCTCTCTCTCTCTCTCTCTCTCTCTCTCTCTCTCTCTCCCTCCTTCTCTCTCTCTCTCCCCCCTCTCTTTCTGACTCAGGATCTCCACCTTCTCCCTTCCTCCCTCTCTCTCTCTCCCTCTCTCTGACTCAGGATCGGGGTCTCCACCTTCTTTTCATCCCTCCTGCTCCTCCTCCCTCCGCTTCACTCTCTCTCTGACAGCAGTGGCTCTGAGGTGACTGACTGTGTGTGTGAACCAGCTGTTTCTTCCCTCCACACTGTGTGGGTGAGATACCGCGTCTCCAGCGTGTGAATGGCCCCGGGAAGGAGACAATGGAGCAGGGATCCCACTGCAGACAGTAGAACTCCCGCACTGGTTTGAAAGAGCTGGGATATACCAACACAGCAGCGGCAGCAGCAGCGGATGGAGCCGCGGTTTAACAAGTGTCCGGGCAGCTCACACACTGTTTAGTGAGCCCTCAGATATGAGCAGAATATATTAAGTCTATTTAAGGATTATCATAACAAAAGCGCGTCGGGACAAAAAGCTCATAAACGCGCCCGTTGTTCCAAATTAAACTGGCAGAGAGGAAAACACGTGGCTTTATTTAAAGGAGCCGAGGCGATGAAAACATCGGAGGGAGAGAGAGGTTTCATTCACTGGAGTTAAAGTAAGTCCTGCTTCTACTGTTATAGTTGTACGGTGTGTTTGTGTGTGTGTGTGTTCGCTTCACGCTTGTAACTAGTGAAGCCTGTGGTTGACTGAAGGAAAACTGCGGACAAATAACGGACTAACAACTAGATCCTTACATGCTACTTTATGTGGCTAGCTAACAGAGTGTGGACACTTTTCTGCTGATGTGGAAAATGACACATTTTAGCTTCACTTTTCTTTCCAGCTAACGTGCAAAACCTCCGCTCGAAAAGATCAAAAATACAACATGCCTCTGTTGTTCCGGTTGAATGTTTATATAATAGAACAAGACTTACTTTTTATATATTAAAATGAGTCTCTGTTCCATTCGGCATACAGCCAGCGAACATTACTTACCCTAGTTTTTAATAATTCCACTATAATGATGTTCCTTCTCAGCTAAGTCGTCCACTGAAGTTCTCCCTAGTGGGCGCAGTTAGCTGTGCTAGCAAATTATGAAAGTTTCGATTATGTTTACATAAAGGCCTGTTTCGTATTATTTTTTATGCCGATTGTTTTCTAATCATCCCTTCGACATGAATTTGTTGTTTAATTCATAATTGAACGCTAAACATGTTACCTAAATGGAATCAAAGTTAAACTTGGCAGCTTTTTTGAATGGAGTTTGGTCTTTCACTCCACATATCCAACATGAACACCTGCTCCAATTTGGCTGTCTCCTGCCACCCAGTCCCCAGCATTCTACGTCCCTGCCTCCATGTGAGTTCTGTTTATAGACTACAAACATATACAGGTCTGTCAGAACACCCCCGCCCCCCTGCAGTCTGGCATAACCAGACCCTAATGTGTCTGTCTACTGTTACACAGCTATTCCTTGTTGCCAGTGTGACCTGATCAGGGCTGGTACCTGGAATAGAAGAGAGCTTTCCTTCTGTGCATTCTGCTTCACCAGAGGCCTCTGGGTCGCTGAGTTCTGCTCATATTAGACAGTTCTAACCCCCGGGGGCCTTCTCTCTGAGCCGTTTGCACCACACACACTCCTTTGGAAATGTGGTCATGTCTCTGCTGCTTCACCTTCTCAACATCTGTCATCTCTGACATATTGTGTTGACCCCATTGTAAAGAGAGTAGTCTAAGATAAATGCTCATCAGGTGGCTGCAGATGTGATGTAGAGGGCTGCTCCAGCAGGCCCAGAGCACAGGTCAGACATGTGTGAGAGAAGAAAGAGGCTGGCAGCAGCTGGTGTGCATACGCTGGGTTAGTGTGTGTGTGTGTGTGTGTTCCTGCATGTTGTCTTTGACCTCACATCCTCTGACTACACTAAGGTCAAGGCAATATGTCCAAATGAGACAGTGGATAAATACTACAAATACACCAGTGCCTTGAGTAGACCAGGGTTGTGTTCACTCTATATAATGAAATCCCAACTATTCTTTATAAGCTCTTTTTTCTTCTTTTCTTTCTTCTTCTTCTCTCTTTTTCTAAATGGTTAATACGTATTCATGAAACGAACATAACATAGGACAAATGTGCTATACAAGTAACCAGTTTAGTTTGATTTTGAAAGAGGTTTCCTTACTCCTGAAACCGAACCTTGAAGTTTCAGATTCACCTCTCCTCTTAATTGTCAAGGCAATGCTGACATACGCACTCCTCCGTTTGTTTCTTTTTCCAAACAGATTTTGATCCCTCAAATCAGGATATCTGCCAATTCCCAAGCACCAATTCAATATATCAGTCGTCTGTTTTTCCTAGATGTAAACTCGTCATTTGCCAACAATTCGTCCAACTCAAAAGAGATCATGTGAAGGAAATCTTGTGGACGTTTTCAGGTTAACCTCAGATGTTTTAAGCAGCAGCATTAAGTGAAGCTTGATGCATTGAGGAGAAAATGAGCAATACTAGTTGAAAAGTTACCAATGCCACCCCAATCTGATCCATCCATACATGAGTAGCTTCTGGGTACTTAATCCTATTCTTTTCCTTAATCCACTCCCATTTAACCTAACTCACTTTGTCTATCTCAATACTTTGTTCTACTAAGAAATACCTTGTGTCAGCAAGTCACCCTGAGAGCCCAAGGTACCAACTGCTTATCATAATACTGTACTTTCCCGCTTCCACCGGTCACCTTGTCTGTCTTATCTTCTGAGGGCCACCACCACAACCTTGGTTGCTATGGCCACTGCTGAACTGGGCGTGTTCATAATGTTTCTAATTTAGTTTAGATGAAGTCACGCCCATTTTGGCATGATCTAAGCCTCAGTGCAGCGACCGAAGCTATAACCATAAGCAATGTGGAAGTGGTTTCATCTTAAGTTGGTTGGGTATAAAGATAAGAATGACACATCTACACAGATGTGCTAGAGATTAACAGTGAACTGTAGTCAACAGTAAGTGATAACAGACTAACAGATAACAGACTCAAAAATAAGGAAGATTCCATCTCATTTCAGATACGACCCAATATCAGAATCAGAATCAGAAATATAATGTACCAACAGCAACATACCGCACCTTTGTCATCATCAATAATTAATAATAACAAATAATTACCAATAATACAACCTGTAGGAGTTTACCAGCAACAGGTTTTCATCATGGCAACAATAATAAGCAGGCGGTTAAGGCTGTGACCATGGTTTGGTAGAGTTCAGTCACAAAACTCCTTGGTTACAAAATAAATCATGGTTTGATTAAGAGAATATGCTTCCTTCAGTTTAGAGGACCTTCGTCCTCAGAAACAACGTTTACAGGAGGTCGGTCTCATATTGGCACCGATACCAATCCAATGGATCAGTTATTGGATGAGTGATGTTTGCTTCAAGATATGATTTTCTTCCACACACCCAATGTGAGGTTTCACTGTAGTTGCACAGTTATGACTGTAAATATAACTTAGGTTTTATGCTCAACAGTTGAATTTACATATCCTAATTCTTTAACAACAAAATTGTCGTATTGCACTTGAGTATTTTACACTGAAAACTTCCTTTTACTTTATAATTGTTCTTAACAAAACAAAAATATTATTTAAACTGAATCACTCAGTTTTTTTCTTGCATTTCTGTCTGTATCTGATGCAGTTTGAATTAGAAGCAGAGACGATTGTTTAGTCCCAAATCACTAATTTACCACTGTATTTAATGCTCTATATTTTCCCCTTGCCATTTTATTAATGTGTTATTCTGTCATGTTGTAGATGTCCACCTGTGGAACATTCACAGCAGTATCCATCACGTGTACACAACTTTCTGGCAACTATCCCACAGTGTGTGAATTTACAGCTCGAAGTCACCACACAACATGATTCATAAGTGTCTGGAATCTCAGTTTACTGCTGACTTTACAGTAAATGATTGATTGGGAGCAGTAATGGGAATGAGTTTTGAAGCTTGTTTGCTTTTTACAAACAAACTAAAGGTAGTAACATTTTGATTGACTTTATTCTCATAAAAGCAGGTCCTTCTTACAGCCAAATAAAAATAAAACCAGCCAGGAACAGTTGAAAGCAATAGTTTATAACCGGACAAAAATTAAAACCAAAGCAAATGTGACAGGGGGAGTACAGAGAAACTATACCTGTGAAAAGCTTGACAAGTATGCAGGTACACAACCTGTACAATTGCACTGGTCACTTCATGTATTTTAAACCTGGACATGTCTGAATTCAGTAAGTGACAGGTTTGTGGACATATGATTTTACTGAGTTTACTACAGCAGCTTGGGATGTTAGTTGTCATCTGAATTAAAAAAAACAGCTCACACTGTTCTGTTTGATACTGATTGATCCTCAGACCTGCAGCCATCTGCCTGTGGAAGCATGTTTTAACAGCAGGGGATTGGCTCAAGTAGTTGTGACAAAAGGAGAGGGTGGGAGGGAGTGGACGGGGGGTGGCTGGGCAGGGAGGTAACATCTGTTTGGACAAGCAGTAACCAGCCTCCGACCGTTAATTGTGATGAGCGTCCACTAGAGACGGCAGCTGACGGCACTGCTGCAGAGGCTGCATCTGGTCTGTGGGATGTGGATGCTGTGAGAGCAGAGGGGATGTGAATGGGACAGAATGTTTTAAAGGAGCATTCCACTAATGTTACACATAAAGTTTAGTTTACTCTCGAGGAGGGGCATGACTCAGACTGTGCAAACAGTTGTATAATGTTCTCTTGGCCGGAGGAGGGAGCACTTACTTTAGCCCAAACCACAATCTTTTCTTAAGCGTAATAAAGTAGTTTTTATGCGTAAAGTCGTAAAAGGTTACCAAACTGTCACCATTCCAGAAGCGTAACTGTGTGTTTGTTATTGTAACCGTGACCATGAAGGTCTGCAACACCTGCGACTGTTTGGACAATGTTTTATCAGTCGTACCCAAGGGTAAGGACAGATGACCTGCATGGTCTTTCATGCCTAAGGACTTGTGGAGAAATCTTCCATAGTGGCATCAGACTGGTTCGAACATGTGATCACTTCTTCCAAGCCATTTCTTCTGAACTTGTGTTTGCTCGGATGGTTTTTCCTAATGTGAATGCAGGCTTTGACCCCTCCTCCTCCTCTTCCCTGTATACTCCTTTCAGACCAGTCCCATATCTTTCTCTGGTATGTGCATCTGTGTTTGATGGGCCCTGGCTCAGTGAAAGGCAGTCATTGATTAACTGGTGGGCTTGACTCTCTGGCCTTTGCTGAGGCTGTAAACCATCAGCGTTCCATAGCAACTGTCAGCCATAGTTGCGGGCATCCCTTTGTCTACACCTCCTCTGCTACTTTAGTGACCTGGTATAGTGGCAACGCCTTTGTCATGCACGACAACAAAATCACAATTTTTTTTTGCCTCTCAGTAAACTAATAGTGGATAAAAAGTTGCTGTTAGTTCTTTGACCTGGAGAGCACAGTTCGGCTGAAAGGATGAGTGGAGTGATGTGCAGCGAAGCTCCATAGCCTCAGGGTTTTACACAGATTTTCGGCTATCTGAATTCCAGTCAAGGCAATATAGAAGTGAAGATTTCCTCTGCTCCTGATATGTGTAGTCGTCTCATCATCACGGAAAATATCTAAAGTAACAATGGGCACCTTTAAGATTTTCTCTAAGCTGTTGTAGAAGAGCAGATTATGTACTGTAAATAATTTTGTACATATAGTATAAGCTCTTTTTTTAAGTGTTACTGTCAGCTTGCTGACCCCATGATTCTTCTGTACTCGTGTTACTGTTACATTTTGTTTTTGTGTGTCACAGATAAATAAGTCAATAGTGTTTTTTGTCACAAAGGTAAAACAAGAATGTAAAGAACCTCACCAAGAGAGCTGTCATTCATGTCACCAAATGATATTGACTGAAATTCAACATCACTAAAGCTGTTTTTAACACATGAACTCTGGAGGATGTCTGCAGAAATGGGTCCGGACTTTCTCTGGAGTTTGTCTTTCACACATGAACAACGCAGCAGGAGGTTCTCCGCTCAGACGTGTTCACAGCAACACAGACATCTCTGGAGTGTTCAGGTGAAGGATGATGCAGCAGGCAGAGACACGATGTAAACTTATTAATTCCACTGCGGAGATCACGTGTGTTTGTTCACAGCACATTGACACCAGTGTCGACTTTTATCAGCAAAAGCTCTTGAATCTTGCTGTCTTTTTCAGTTGACAACTTCTTCTTCTCTTTTTCATCCTTAGATATTTGTATAATTACATTTTTTTTTTTTTCAGTTTTGCTTATGTTCATTACATCATTAACTCGCTCTCTGTGAATCCTCGGGAGAATCTCCTGCTGTATTCACATATGGGCTCACTCCGAGATTACCCTGAGTTTTTACTAGAGGGCTAGCCGGAGAAATTCTGGAGAAAGCTCAGGGCCTCTCACTTGTGTTCTCACATAGCCCCTTTGGAGAATGTCAGGAGATTATCCAAAGTTCACTGCAGGTCTGAAAACAGATTATCATATTCATCCAGCCAATGAAAGTGTCAGTCGATAATTATCGGTTATTTGTAGTAGTGGTCATTAGCTGCAGTTCCTGTTTGTCATCTTGACCAATTGTTGCTGCCGATTTAGGAGTTATTATGTTTTTAAGCCAACTTAAAAAACCTGCAAGTACAAACTTTTTTTTGTGTCTGTTCAGTTTCTTAGATGACGTATTTTAAATCCTACCAACAAAGCTCTGATTAGCTCAGTTATTTACCAAACAGCTGTCACTGAGTAGAGAACCAGGCTGCCTAAACCGCTCTACTGCACTTCTTTCTCCAACAAAATTCAGATGATCCCACTATTTATTGTCAGAGCTCTCGGAATCTGCTTGTACGTTCCTTATAAATCTGACAACTGGCAACAACCATCATATCTGAACATGAGAAGAAAAGCTGCTGTACATATGGAAACTTCCTCAAAAGAAAATCCAAGAAGAAAGACTTCCACAGTACTGCAGATAACGTTAAACCACCAGTATTCAGGTTTCTTCGCTTTCTGCTTGTTCTTTTTGCCGTGGTGTTGGGTGACAGTGATCCTGTGAACATGCTTGAGATGAAAATGTGTTTTCACAGCTTCTGACAGACAGGCTGCTGCAGAGAGTCTAATGTGACAACACTCGTGAGCCAGATCTGAAGCCACAGACGTGATGTGCTACTCAACAGAGCAGAGCCAGTGTTACTAGCATGTAACGTTTACAGAATAGCATTTCTTTAACATATATAAGTGTAACTCTAGCGCTTTAACCAAACTCCCCTGACTCTACATGAACTCACTCTGGTAGAATGTGAAGCGTTCTCGCTCTGACCACCTCTGGTTCCTCTGATCTAATCTTCTGGGAAATGTACTTGAGGCCAGGCCGTCGCTCTGGAAAGATTTAATGTGGCCGCACCACAACCCATGGAATATTTGTACCACAGACACTTTTCAGATCAGGTCCAGTGCTGCCAACCATTTCTCTCTCTAATGCCACAGTACCCTTGAGGCATGATGTGGCATTAATGCTGATTGGCCTGAATAGTCCCAAATAAATACTCAGAAGGGTTTTTAAAATTGTTAATCCTGACAGCTCTGGCATTAAGTTAGTAGATTTAGTAGATGTTCCTTTTTAATGATTTTTTCTAGACTGACTCAGGATTAGAAAAATGTTCTATGTGTGTAAATAATGTATTTAATATTTCCTTAGACTTAAATCCAAGCCACAATACTGGACCTTGATTGGTTCAAATCCTCTACTGGATTTCAGTAATTCTTTAACGACAGGAGTTAGTACAGTTGTCTTCTATCAGGAGCTGCTCCTGGTTACAGAAGTGCTTTCCCCCAATTCTGTGCTCCCATGTCTGTTTTCTCTTTTAAAGGATATCCTAACTATACACACACAAGAAAATCTCTTGAAAAATGTACCAAATGTTCTGAATCTTATTTCTGTAATTTTCGCAAATAGTTTTAAATAGTACAGTATCCATGAGTACCCATGAGCTCTTGCTGCCATAAAGAAAGTTCCATGTTCAGCTTTACTTATGCTGCTCAATTAATTGATTGGTCTATTGATGAACCCTAACTATTTATTGGTTTGAACTTCTAGAATAGGACGATTTATTGTTTTTTTCTGTTTTAAATCCAAATGATAAATAACTATGATACTTTTTTACATAAAAGAAAATATGCAGATCCTCATATTTGAAGAGTATTTAGCCTTTACAAATGATTTAATGGATCATGAAAATAGTGTCTAAAAATATTAATTTTCTTCTAGCAAATTGAGTCACTTTAGTTTTTGGATTGTTGGTCGGACAAACCTGAAAAATCAATCAATCAATTTGAACTGTGACAGGCATTTGTAACTGATCGTTTTGTAAGAATCATTGATAGATGAATCAACAATGAAACTAATCAAGAGTTAAAGCCGTATTAGACTTATATTGCCTGGAAGACCTGGGTGAAATTAAACAAAAACAAAGCAAATTCAACATATCTTTTAACACATGTTTTATACTTCACAAAATGTATTAAATGGTAGTGCACACGTATTTCCTTAAAAAGGCTCCTCTAAGGATTATTTTATGGGAAAATCTCCATGTCCTATTATTTTGCTGACTGACAAAGACTATTTATAGATCGCCACCTTGACTCAGTCTGTAGCAGTTGTTTCCTTTACAGTATGTGCTCTATAATCCACTTATGTGTTCCTGTAGTTTTATCAGAGAATGGGATCATAGTGTCCTTGTGGGAAGGTAGTGATGACCTTTACAGTACAATGTATGTCCTCACTCCACATGATGAGCCTTATGGTAAATCCATACAGGTATTCTGTTTTTACAGAATAATATAATTGATGGAAATCCAAATTTTCTTATATATATATATATATATATATATATATAAACATATATTGCACTTTTAACCCACATTCCTGATAGTATTTGGTTGTTTCTTTGTTAAAGTGGAGCCACGCTGGAGCACAGCACAGTGCAGGGCTGAAGGATGCTGTTCTTGCAGTAATGCTCAGAGTGCACTCTGTGTGATGAAGGCGGTGATTAGAGGAACAGTTCCTGGAGTGTTGGAGAAGAAATTGTTCTCTCACACACCGATGAGAGAATCAATCTAACTGATTAACTGGGGAGGGGGTTTCACTTCTCACACACACACACACACACACACACACACACACACACACACACACACACACACACACACACACACACACACACACCACTCTTCCTCCGCTCTGTGACTTCAATCCCTCTTACCAACATTGCCCGTCCTGTTCTATATGACTTCATGCCTTGTAATTCAGAAAATGGCAATGTGTCATATTTTCCTGCTGGAAAGAGTCTGAAAAGCAGCCGTTGATTAAACTGATCTCAGTGTCTGCAGCTCATTTCACTGACGTCAGCCTTTCAGAGAACTAATCCTAAAATGTTTGTGAACCGCTGGCTCTTGGAAGAATCTTGACATGCTTATCCTGGGTCAGGGGGTTCTGGTGAAGGAGGGGAAAAAGAGATACTGGTGTGTTTTAAATAACTGAAACTAACACAGTCATGTCAAATGTGGGGCTGATACTGCACACAACAGAAGATATCCAAATCACTGCTAATGGACTGTTGGTGACTGGTACATAGAAGTGATTGATGTTTGTTATTTTGAATGTGAATAGTGAAAATATGAGCCCCAAAATACGTCAGAGCAAGTCAACGAAAATGACTCGTATGTTTTTTTCAATTAAGGCTTAGTGCAAGAACAAGGTTATTAAAAAACCTCCACATGGTTTGGAATTGCCTGAAAAATTGAAACCAGATTGTGGTGCAGTGGTTGTCCTTGGAAAAATGATGCCACACACAGTTTGCTATATTCGCAACCAACTACATGAAAACAGACGGAAAAGAGCTTCTGAGTTGGCACAAGGATTGTTAGTGGAAACTGGAGCCAAAGAATATGAATTGGTTCGAGATGAAACCAAAATACATTTGTTTGGATCAGATGACCTGACCAGGACTGCCGCTGTCACCTCACCATCTGAGGTGGAAGTGTCCAGATATCAGGCTACATTGGTGCAAAAGTTGCAGTAGAGACGGCTTTTAAAAATCCTGAATTCACTAGATTCAGATTTTTATGCACCGAATTGCACAACCTCATTAGTATCAGTCCCCCAAACATGTCCGATTTTTCCATCAAGATCCACGAATTATTCTCTGAGAAATTGACAAAAATGTTGATAAGTCCCCTTCCTTACTATGTTAAAGAAAGAGGGGAAAAAATGTCCTGGCTCCTGGTCCGGGTTTACACCAACATTGATTTGCTTCTTTCCTGACCCATACCACATCCATCCACCGAGTTTTGTGGTAATTGGTTTTTACGTAATCCCGCTAAATAACAGGCAGACAAATGAAGAAAACATAACCTCCTTGGCGGAGGAAATGATGCCATTTCTCATTGGATCTAACATTTACTGCTACAGTAGCTGAACCTTTTGAAACTTCATTAATAAATGTCAAAGAGACCACCCCTCTGCTGTGGAGAAAGTTGATCCCCAGAGAGCTCGACCTCCAGGGTTCACCTTTCCTGTCACCGCAGCTGATTAGCTACATAGATCACTGAGGAAAACATGTCCTTTGAAGACGAGGCCTCACAGGTTGAAACTCAGGCTGCACAGGAGGACTTTGGATCGGTACTGGAAAACGTTTTTGTGCTCCTTTTTTGTGTTACTTTTTTGGAAACTCTGGACATTTCTTTTCTCGAAAGAAAGCATCTTAGTGCTTTGCTCATACAGAATTGTACAGAACTCACTGCTAACTTGGTGCTTTCCGAAGAAGCTAAGACCATTTGAATGTTGAGCCCAGTTATGTAATTGTGAGGAATCATAAATGTGTTGAGCAGCACAGACATGCCAGAAAAACAGACTCATCCCAAACATCTCTCACCCAAAGCCCTCCCAGTCTAAATAGAGGATTTAGTGGTTTGGGGTGTGGTTAATGGATGGTCAACAACTCCACCCATTGGTTTGGTTGATATGAGAATGGTATGTCTGCAGAAGTTCTGGTCAGTGCTGGAGATAAGGTGAGAAAAAGCCCCTTTATTTGGGTGGAGACTGGTGTTTGAGACCAGAAACAGCTGCTGTTACGTAAATTTACAGTTGACATAAGCTATTGACTAGCTCCGTTTTTTTCTGCTCCTTCAATCTTGGTTTTTAAATGTTGGAACTATCCCAACAGGCCTCTCTTCATACATCGGTCATTCCCAGTTCATTGACTTTACACAAGTGCTTCCATTAAATTAAACTGTCATTCCCGTAATTGCGAAACGAAGCACTGCAGTTTCTCTGTGTCAACACATTCGAGGGTGCGCTTTAATGGATGACTGTATGATTTATGATCCTAACCATCCCCACCTTCTCGCCTATGAGTATGATACATGGCCTGTTTAGAGCATCTCCATATTCCGAACCGTTCCAGGGACCTGGATAAATGCTCCATGTCTCACAGGATCATAAATCCACTGCTACTTAGACGAGATCTATTGTCTGACGCTCCCTGCAGGGTGGCTCCTCGCTGCGGAGGATCCATCATGATAAGTAGCTGTGCGGTGTTGTACTGCTTGACTAGATGAGTGCTAATTGGTATCAAGAGACTGCCAGTAATGGTCTTCACAGGCAGCATTTCACTACAAGTCAATGGATTGATTAGGAAGATGCTGTGTGTTCTGCCTGACACTGGCTTTGCTTCATAAATAGTTTTTTAACTTTTTTTAACTGAACAAAGATGTGAGTTATTTTGGGACGATTATGTAGAATATTAAACGCTGACTAATTCGGGATCGGAGATTATAAAGAAAATAGTTTGGACCATAAGTAAAGGCATCAACCAATCACTTTACACTGATGTAGTTAAGGATACAACTTACCTTAGACGGGCCCACACTGGGTCAACACACTCCTGGTTGTTGGTCCTCTGCCTCTACACATCTGGTGCTAGCTTCCCCAGCAGGACCGATAGGACCTCAAACCGTCCCACCGACTTCTTAAAACATGTCCCTAAGTGGCAGGGGTAGAGCTTCAGCCCCTGTGTGAGGCAGTGGAACTTTCCCTTTTTCTTTCTTCACCCTGTAGAATGGGAAATGTTAGTGAGGATGAGGACAAGATCATCTTCACTGGATGATATTGAAGACGTCGTAATTTTCCAAAGAATGATCTGGTGCGAATCTGTTTGAGACTTTTATTGAACAAGTTTTGCAACTGTTGCAAATTTGTAGCTGCTGGGAATAGTTTTGATGTGAAATATTTGCAGGCCTGTATTTCACATTTTCATGTTTTTATCTGTCACAAACCCTGGTGGGTAAAGACAGACGCGTGTTTTGTGTTTGCCAACACGGACAAAGGGATGCAAATTAAAGTATTTTCACCTTCATGAAATGAGTAGAACGGACAAATATTTTGTTTGTGAAGAGGGAGCTAATATTATTGAATATCACCCAGGTAATTTTAGACAGATGCTGAAGTCTGGGTTTCTGAACAGAGAGGCTGTTTTCATTTTGGTTTAGGTAATGTAAAGTAGGAGAAACCTTTACTAGAGCTGGTTGATCATTTAATATTCTCAATCATTGATTTTGACTGGCAACTAATATTATATTTGTGTAATTGTTCTACAAAAGTCTTTTATCTGAAGTGTTGAAATAATAAGCTGATGAATGAATTATTTCACAACACTAATGATGAATTGATATGTTATGATCTGCTAATTCTAAAACTTGAGGACATTTTTGTATGAGAATAACAATAGTTTTATCGTATTGTTTTTGGACTACTGGACAAATACAACAAGATGTAAACATGCTTTGGGTTTTGGTAAATTGTGATGACATTTTTGCTGTTTTGTTACATTTGATTAAAAAATCATTACTGTAATTGACAATGACATTAATTACTCATTAACACTCTAGTCCAACTTCTGATTCCAAACGTAGTGAGAGCTTGAAGATAATGTATGATAGTGAAACAATGCAATTAAATTGAACATCATTATTTCTATGCAACTAGAAAGTCAAATTGTGATTTGTTGATATGGGCTATACAAATATATAATAATGGTGCATCATAGCCACTGCTTCTGAATGAGCATGTGTGTTGCATGTGTAGACTGTATTTGTGTGTGTGTGTGTGTGCTCTGTTTTGCTGACTCATCCCTGGTGGCAACTGTCCTGTCAGTGACCACAGACAGGGCGCTGAGGGTGCTGAGGGTGCCCTCAGGGGCAGCAGAGCTTTCAGTGTGTGAGTGAGTGTCAGCTGCCAGCAGCAGTTTGTGCTGAGAGAACAGAGGAGAGAAGTGTCTTCTCTCATCCATCAGCAAAAACCTCTGCACCACTGTGGTGCCTGTATGTTCATGCACACGATATCACCACGCTGGACAATTGTATGTGTGATTTACTCACAGATACTCTGTGTTAACTTTCAAAGCATCAACTGAAGTTAATAAGTTGTGGGAAAAACAGTATATACATAACATATAGAAAACAAATGTGTATGATAACTTTTTGGAGATTTGTCCATTTAGTTTAAAAAAAAATTGTTTTCCAGTTTTAATCCAGAATTACAAAACTACTTAACTAATTTCCATGAAATTTGAGGAGTGCGGCATCACCCAGGGAAGGTCCCATTGAATTTTGGCGCATCTCCGGATAAGGGTGCGGAACCAGACTTTTTTTCTTCCACTTTCTTACACGTTGTGAGAGGGCGTTTTTTAAACATGTTGGTTGACTTTTCAGAGAATGATTTATGGATCTTGTTGATGTTTTAGCGGCTGATGTTTATGAGTGTGTGCAACATTGTGCTGAGCCAAATAAAAATCTGGATCTAGTGAATTCAAATGTGGTCTGGTGAGGGGACTGTTGGGCTTTGGAAGAGGTATGTGCTCTACTGAGTGACATTCTACTTTATTTGTTTATTTGATATCTTCAGAATCCCTGATTGTTAAGAGCCAAGCTAATTGTGTGTACAGTGTTGTAATTTAAATGCAAATGAACAACTATGAACTTAACTAACTAACTAATATGAATTTAAAAGGTAGTGGCTACAGCTGATGATTGTGATATAATTATTTTTGGAATAGAAAGACATAGAAAAAAAGCCAGCTTGATGCCATCTGTGGTACTTTGAGCTAAAAGATGCCTCTTCTGTAATATCTTCATGGTCTTTTGATGTCAATAATTTTACTGCTGCCAGCTATGAATTTACTGGACCTGAAATTCAAAAGGAGGTGGTATTAGTGTATAATTTAAGATATATGCTGTTAAATAACAACCTTCCTCTTCATGGTTTTTGGTTGTATAACAATAGTTATACAACCAGATAATATCTCACTGATAGGATCTTCATTTACCCCTAAAGCAGGACTTTATCAAGTAATTTATAAAAGGACACTGTTGGAGGTGCAGAACTGAAGTCAACATTGTTCTCCCACATCTCCTCTCACTGTTTTTACCCTACTGCTGAGTAAAAATGACGCAGAGCCAGCTCTGTTATGACTGTGTCAGATACATGCGATTTCAAGCTATGCTCTTTTACCCAGCATTCTTCTATGAAGCGCCTGAATTGATCTTTACTCGGGAAATCGTGTTAGAGCAAGTCCGAGTTAGGAGTACGTGAGGTGACGGGAGGAGAGCGCTGCTGGCAGAATCCAGAGGAAACAGGAGCTAGGTGAAGGAGTCGGATGACGCCTGAAGTGGAGAGCATGAAGACACGGTGGCTGAGCTGACGTGGCTCTGCAGACCGCGGTATTAACATCCCGATGGCTGCTTCCAAAGGCCTTACTCAGCATCTTTTTGTTTTTCCTTTCATGACCGAACTGATGGTGTGCTCATTTTCCTGCTGATGAAACGTCCAACTATTGACAGAAACCCTTTCAACTGTGGAAAATACAAACCAAAATTATGTTGAGGATAGTGTTGTAACCACTGAGGGGAACGCTGATGGAAACTTTAAAATCAGGCTTCTGCACCACTTTATCCAGATACTGGAGGTAAAAAAGACATACTAATGCAAACAAGCAAAACTCTGTTGGCTCACCCAACATGTGGCATTTATTGTACCGATATAAAATATCAATTTAAATGCTATTTACCACTGCCACTGTGCTAGTCAGCAATTATTTATAAGCTTAGGATTCTAACTTGTGTGCAAGACACACTACAGTGTGTACAGAAACAGAAAGACACGTTGTTCCAGTAACAAACAGTGTTGACTTTCATGAAGGTTTTCCAAGGTCTTTGCTTTGTCTGAGAGACTAAATGTTCAAGATACTGTCACACCCGTGGTGAAAGAGTGAAAGAAATTTCTTCAAAGCTCGATTGAAAAAAGTAAGTTCGGTATTAAAAAATAAATTAAATGATTAATAAAGAACAACAATAATAATAATATAAAATATACATTAATAGAGTATTTACAAAATATAATGTATTTACAAAATATAATGTACAATAAAATAAAATATTGCAGTCATTCTATTTAATTTAGGTGAATATTGCACAAGGTTAATTATAGCTTTTTATTCCTGTGGTTTCTGTATCACACACAGGGCGTTTAGCTTGCACTTATCACCTCATACAATCTTATTCTTTTTCGATTAATACTCTTTTCCTCAGAAATAAATACAATCCTTCTCCAATCAGTTTATAAGAGCTAACTGCTTATATTTGTCAATCATTTCCTTATTATTTACCTGACAGATGGCCACCGACTACTTAGTGAATGTTCAGGTGATGTAACTGTACATCTAAGTTATTTCAGAAATGTTTGTGAAGAGATTTCTTGTAGTTCAGGGAAATTTAATGTTTTTAGAACAGCTGCCTTGATTCACAAGTGTGGTCGTGACCAAAAGGTTGCTAGTTCAAATGTGAGCATTGTTTACACTTGGGTGAATAAAGACAACAAAAAACAAAACAATCAACATCCAACAACAACAAGTGGCTTCTCCGTTCAATATAAGGAAGGGCTCTTGCTTAATGTTTTTTCACCCTGGCAGTAATTATCCCAACCCTGATGACTTGCATGAACTTGTTATAGCTTAGGAAATCAGTTTGGAACTCCTCAATACACTGCACCATTTTAATTAACACTCAAAGCAAGGTTGAGTGTTCAAGAGTCCTATCTTGTGTGGAATTTGATTTTTCTCCAAGTGTCTTGAAGGGGTTCCTTGTGTTGCTCCAGTTTTCTCCCACTGTGTTAATACTTCCAGTTTATTTGGTGACCCTCAATTGCCTTGTAAATGGCTGTCTTGGTGGCCCCGTTAGGCTACATCCATACTACTACCTTTTTTGTTTGAAAACGGCTTATGGGACCACTTGCATGCACTCAGCGCATGCCGATGTACACAGATTGATAGCTAGGAAAGAATAATTTCCTAAGCATGTAAGCAGTTGTATCATTGTAAAATACAGAATTTACCGGCACAACAGCTGTTAGCAAACACAACGGGGTCAACAACGCTTTTTATTGATTATCCATGTTGAGTTCTACACTGGTAGCCGAGGCTAATGCCAGTTGTTTTCTTCCGGAAGAGGTTATGTGATAGGAGTGTGATGAATCAGCAAAGGCTAAATTGTTACCGAAAAGATCCAATCAGCAAGTGGTTGTGAGTGTCTATGTTTTTGTTTCTAAACATCACTGTTTCTGCCCATCTAGACTAAAACTTTGCCCCAGAGTTTTCAAACTAAAACAGGGCCAGCAGCGTTTTTAAACTTCCCCTGTTTTAGCAGCTCTAAAACTTCAGAGAAGTGTAGATGACGGGTGTATCCGTAGCAAAGTTTATGCATTTTCAAGCAAAAACTGAGTAGTATGGATGTAGCGTTAGTTCATGTGTTGGGTCAGGGAGTCCAGTGAACGTGGAAAGATTGGGTAAGATATCTAAACAATAGAAATGGAATTATGGTATTTTCGAGTCGAAACCGGTGTGTTATGTCTGTTCTGAGTGACTCCTAAAGTGTCTCTGCTTTTACTTACCTGTTCTACTGCCTCTGGGCTGCAGATTTATCTATTTGTCAAAACAGCCACTTTCCATCATTGTGCATCAGTTGTGTCCGTGCCCGCAGCTTGTGATCTAATCAGGTGGTTCCTCCCAGCCTGTCAGTGTGTGTTTGTCCAGAATAAAAGGGCATCTGGCTTTATTGTACGTCACCTCAGCCTTCTGTGTCATGGAGAAGTTTCCACCTTCGTGTTCTCCTGTGACGACAAGCAGGGATCTTATCTCTGCTCTGCCTGGAAGACCTCTCCCTCATAATCTCAGCAGGACAATGGCGCTAAATTGAGAGAGCAATTAACATGTGACTGCTTATCTTTTATCGGCCGTGTGGCACATGAAGAGGCTGAATTATTTATGTGCATTACGTGTTTTGACATTTCAAATCTTTATGGAAAGTGGATGTGATTTATGTCACCATAGAGACTGAGTGTGTTTGTAGGGTCTGAGGCCTGATCAACGTGAGGATCAGCTGTGTCACTTCATGACTTATAGCGTTTGTAATATTGTGCTTCTGCTGCTTCATATTAAGAAAAATAATCCTAAGCACATTTTTATCCCTTATTCTTGAATAAACACAAACAAAATATGTATCACACAAGTAATGGATGTTAACTCAAAAATAACAGTGACATTTAGGAAGAATTCAAACCTGAAATATTCTTAGCCATCTAAAGTGGACATGGCACATTTGCTAGCAAAAAAATCGGGTGGTTGCGGAGCATGAGGTAGAGTGAGTTGTCCATTAACCATAAGGTTAGTGGTTTGATCCCCAGCACCTCCAGGATGTGGGCTAGTGTCCCTGGGCGAGATACCCAACAGTTGTGCCGGCAGTGTGTGTGTCTGAGTGTGTCTTAATGTGTGCGTGAATTGGTGAATGTGACTTGTATTTAGTGTTTTAAATGGTCAATAAGACCATAACAGAAAAGTGTGATATAAATATAGTCCATTTGCCTGCTTACCCATCCAGCACCTTGTGAATTAACTCCAATATTTACTCCCACATTAGCTCTGTCCTTTGTTTAAACCTACCTGGCTCTTTAGCAGCTGATTGCTCCTCTATGTTCACCAGTTAGTTTTTATATTTGTCTGTGTGCTGTGTGTTGCATGCTGCAGCTTTGTTATTGAATACTTAACACTAGAGTTGACAAAACATACAACTGTCATCTGTAAAACTAAAACAATCAGCTGAAAGACACTAAAAACATTCTGTAGATGTTGAACTTCAGAACAAGGTGAAAATAGTTATTTGGTTCAATGCCACATGAGACTCATAGTCATTTTCTCCCTTTGTTATTATAAAAATATTGAAGTACAGCTAACGTTTTAACGTT
This sequence comes from Hippoglossus hippoglossus, assembly GCF_009819705.1. NCBI lineage: Eukaryota > Metazoa > Chordata > Actinopteri > Pleuronectiformes > Pleuronectidae > Hippoglossus > Hippoglossus hippoglossus. Next base: position 21,218,502 of record NC_047163.1, on the reverse strand, counting down.
GAAACCTAAATTGAGGCACCACTGTCTGCATCAGCTGCCTTATAATAGCACTCTATGTATTTTTACATTAACTTTTAACTTTCTAATAACAAATGCAAATATGAAATCATGCTGAAATTTCATCAGTTCTTTGCACAGGTTGGTACACATTCCACATATTTTTTGAGATCTATAAATTGATATTTTTCAGAAGATTCAGTCTGTCATCACTTTGTCTTGTGTGGGATTAAACATCTACCAAAACAGCATTTTTCCAGCTTCTTATCTCCATAATTGAATGCATTTCCTGTAAGGATGTTGGGGCAAGGCACATCAGACAGTTTGAATGTCTAAACCCATGGGTTTAGTTTACGGAAAGAAGACGGGCTCATTTAGCGTTGGGGGTATTTTACTAATTAAAAATGTAATTTACATTCCTGATGCAACTTGCTGCTTTCCAGAAAGAAAAAAAAGAGGCTTTGAAATGCAAATGAGATGCTAATGTTTTTTTGTGTAAATTATGAATTTCTCATTTTGATGCAAAGCCCAAACTGGTGTGATACTTAAAGATGATTGCTGCACTCTGTCTTTTATTTTAGCAGTAATTTGTCTCATCTGAGTTTATCACCTCACAGTGACAAAGGCGCCCTCATGCTTTGTTTTTCCATAAGTCAGTGTTGATGATGTCATCTGAGTTAGCACGGCCTTTTCGTACTGTTGGTTCCTGTTTTAGCAACTTGCACTGCTTCAACACCCCCACCCGAGCAGACACACACACACACACCTTGCCAACCTCTCTTGGCTATTACGACATTCCTCTGTGTCTCTGTCCAACCTGTGTGCTTAAAATAGGTGTAATCTAGGTTAATGTTCAATTGGAAAACTTTCGCATTTCAGGAAATAAGCTCATTTGTTTCACATCTGAGAGTCAGATGAGAGGGATGGTACTGCTCACACATCTGTACACTTCATATGAAGCTAGATATAGCAGGTGAATAGCTGAACTTAGCATTCAGACTGGTAGCACGGCCCTCTGAAGCTTACTGATTAACATGCTGTCTCGTTGTGTTTACTCTGTAAACCAACAGTTGGGATATGGTCCCGAGTTAATGATATAGTATGGCTTGATAGATTCAGAAATCTCACCACAGATATAATTGCATTCAATTATGTAACTGTAATCTTTAGTTTATTTTCTATCCACTCTTATCTTGCAAGAAACGAAGTCCTTAAAGAAAAGCTGAGGAAAACTGCTGTCATCTGAGGTACAGTGTCAGCGTACAGGCTGCTGTGCATAAAAAAAGTTTATTTATTCTGTTTTGTTAATAACATGCACAATAGACCTCAATAGTTTGTCAACTTGATTTAAAAAGTTAAAACTCTACTTTCTAAATCTGCACAATGGATTGGCACATTGGCTTGTCTATCCATCATCTGAGACCAGACTGATAAACGGGAAACAATATAAACCAAACTACAGTATTTGAACATTCAGAAATGGCCGAAGGACTTCTTGACTTGTTGGCAATGTATCATCCTGGGACCCCACTCAAGCTGCTGCTCCTTTTTGCTTTTTATATCGTTATTTAGTTCTTTAAATTATAATGATATTGTATAGTATAGTAGTATAGTATAGTATAAAAAATAACAAGGCCTTACAATTCCGTGCTCCATCTAGAGTTTTGCACATGAATTAAAAAAGAAACTTACTCTTACATGCTTATCTGCCATGTGTACTTATATGTTTATTTATTAGTCTGTATGGTCTGTATTTAAAAAGTGCTTTTTTAGTTTTGATGACCACTCAAAGCACTTTACAGTTTATGTACTTTAAATAAATTGCACTTTTAGCTCAAGTGGGATTGTGGGCCTCACTAACTTGTGTAATCCACTGAAACTAAAGGTAGAACATTTTAAACTGTGCTGTTTTTTTTTTGTGTGTAAGAAATTAATAGAAATGACGTTTGTGCTGTTTTCCAGGCTGCATGCTGTGTTTTGGCCAATCAAACTTCTTCCGCTTCAACCACCCTGAAGAAGCCTTCAGAATGAAGAGCATGATGCCCCAGGGAGGAAGTGTCTCCACGGGGGACTACAGAATATGTACAGGTAATGCATCAGGCACTAATGTGCATCCTTATATTACACCCATTAATTTGCGTGTTTTACTGTATTTTTCGGCCTATTTTCACTCAATAGCTACACCCTTTTCCACCTAAAAAAAGAAACACCAGGCCCAGTGTGAAAAAAAGACACACTGAGTTTTTGTCACATTAATAAGAAAGAGCATTTCTCCTCCTGATTTCTGGTTTCGGTTTGGCCTTATATGGATGAATGGCTGACATTGTTTCGGAGGCGAACAGGTTGGTGGTGAGGTGGAGCAGCAGGGTTGTTCATTTTATAGGTGGCTGCTTGCACTGCAGTAAACCCTGAGCATTTTACCCTTTTTTATAGCTGGGATAGAGTGGAGGTAGCAGCAGCTGTTAACACTATACAAGTGTATTCATTTGTTGATAAACAGGCAGTGGTGGATCTAGGATTTTTCTAAATCAGGGGCCATAAAGGGGCCACAATTTACGCAGAGGGGCCAATTATATGTCCAACATCCATGCGCATTTCCTGATTCATTAATGTTGACATTTAAGTCATTCCTTGTTTACTGTTAGCTCTATAGCTTTGAGCAAAGCCACACATCACTGAATATATATTTTTTAATTGTTCCTTGTGGACATTGTGTTTTCAAAGAAAAATATTTTTAACAATTGGTCATACTTATTGTTGGTATTGTTATTTTTTTTAAAGACTACTGACTGGACAGGGGCTCTTCAAGGGGCCAATGCTATTCCAGCTGCCACCCCTGAATTTGTCACTGTATACAGGACTGAGCCAATATATTGCTTTTGCACCTTGATTTCCTTTTCAGATTTTGCTTTTTTGTATTTTAGTTATTCTTTTTTGTATTTTTTATTAATAAGCTAAGTGAGTTTACACCACTATTGCTGTAAGATCTGCTTTTAGACATGGAAAAATGTCATTATTTTTAATGCCCCGAAATGGTTCTCTCTGAACATTTCTACATTAAACATGTTGAATATGTAATTACAGCTCTGCTACAAGAGCGTTAGTGTTGGTATCTGAATTTAAAATGCAGCACCCTTTGAACTCTGAAGCCTGAAGAGTGCCCAGCATGTTTTATGAGCATCTCATTCCTCTACGTCTCCAAGCAAAGTTTTTAGCTATGTGTATGCCTGTGTGTATTCTGAATATTCCTCCTCATAGGCTCACTACCATAAGTGTATCTTTTCTTGGCCAGCTCCACTAGCACGGATCTGCCATGGCATTGTGTCATTTCCCTCCTACTGTTGACGCTACCTGCTACCAGGGCACAACTACAGCGCGCAGGCATGATCGCCGGGTGCTGTGTCCTTCCTCTCCCGCTAATGAAAGCCTTCCGTTGTTTAGAAACCTACCATTTTCCTCAATTATGCATTCCTGAGTTGCATCCAGATGAAGACTGCTTATACCACTCCCATGATAAAGAGGGCATATCTGTCATATCTGCTTGGAGAGACTTTGAAATTACACTTGTTATCTGTGTATGGACTCGTTAACCAGAGTTTTGGCACGTACACTAGGCATGTACGTGAGTTGTCACGTGATAATGCGTTTCAATGCGTGTTAGTATGGGCTGAGATTAAATATGATACAGAGTGAAAGCACTTGTGTGCACAGTTTGAAACTGCTGTTCTCTATTGAACTTAGTGATATGGATGTAGCCTATAAGTGCCAAATCTGTTCAGTAAGATAGGAGATCAGGTAAAGGTCAGGTTTATTACACATTGGTTATGAGTATGAATTGGAAGGTGTCATGCACCATGAAGCCAGCAGCAAGTGAAGTTGGGAAAAGAGGAGCCAAAAAGTCCAGTCAGTTACTTCAAAAATGATGAAGTGTGCAGACACCAGGCTGAAGTTGGTTTGATAATCACTAGCACGTGTTGTACCAAAGAGTCTGTATGTAGGTGAAGTTGGTGAGAAGTTTACGTTGACCCCCTGCATGTGTCAGTCTTATCAAATGTACACACCAGCTGTGATGAAGGTTAGGTGACTGGCACATAACGGTACATTTGCGTAAAAATTGCTTTTCTATTCTGCATCTGTCCTCCTCCTGTGTTCATTTGTCACACAGCTTTGTGGTGCCACACTACTTTCATGATGCCGGTCACGTTCACCTGTCTGTTGTTTGGTTTTGGTGAGCTTTGCCAGGTCAGTGACGAGTCCACTGACCAGCTGTCTCCAGCCAGCTGTCTTTCAGCTCCCACCTCTTCACTGATTGGACGTTTCCTGTGCCTCTCTGCCAGGCCAGCAGACGGCTTTGTGGCGCTGAGCTGTTTGCTTAAAGAGGCCGAGGGCTGGGGTTACAGTATCTTTCTCAGAAACTATTTATAAACCTCCAGTTCGTTCTACTGTCTGCCACCTCTGCCCCCTCCATCCCTGGGTTTCCCCTTCAGTTCCCTCTGCACCCCCCCACCTGCCTTCTATATGTTTGCTCCGTCCACCTTCTGTCTGTGATGTGACGGCTGTATCCGACACTGGCTGCTCGAAAGTGTGTGTTAAGCAGAGCTGCCGACAGAGCTGAATGTTTGGGATGCGGTTGATTGTTATTGTGGTTACTCTATTATTCATTATTCATTTTAGATTTTATTACGCAATAAAAACAACGGGAGCAATAATATAAATACAATACAATAGAATTTGATTATTTACAGGACAACAAGAGAAGTCTGTACCTTTTATTCCGTTTAGCTCCGCATTTGAATTTCAGCAGGTTAGGGTTATGGATTAATAAGGTCTCTATTTTAGGATGCATTTGTTTTGTTTTATTCAGAATTGTATATGAAAAAGCTCAGTGTAGGTATGGTACATATAACCTATTAAATAATTGTTCTGCATTTTTTGTTTTTGACAGCACATATGACAGACTCTGTGAAAACTGAATGTTATTGTTTAGACTGTATCATATTTTATTTGATTATATTATAAACATGTGTTTAAATGGTGGCAGGATATAATTAACTCAGTTAACTCAAGTATTTTTATGTCACTCAATTTATGCTCAAATAAAGCTTTTTAAAATGTTCCATCTTGAACAACTACTGCAGTAAAAATCTTCTTACCCATACATAATAATTAACTTATACAACATATACAAGTATAGCAGTCACATTGCCATTAATTTGTTGCTTTATAAATACTTTTAATTTTGATACTTCAATTCCATTTTGTAGTAATACTTTTAATTTATGTGACATAATTAAAAAGTATTTTCCCTGCAGGAATTTCTCTTGAAACGAACTGTTAACTTCCTCCTCCCATAGTTTTGGTGCATGTCATAAAAAGGCCAGTGCTAAAAAAAAATCAAAGAAGTTTACGGTCTAATAAAATATGGTTATGGCTTTAGTTGTTATTGTTGGCTGCGTGTGTGTGTGTACAGACAACTTCAAACAGATGCACTAAACACAGTGTTTTTAAATGAATTAACTTCCACAAAGAAAAAAACTGTTGTCGACAGAACTCGACCTCGGTTTTCTTCACAGTTTTCTCCCATTGGAAGTTGTTAGAATAAGACTTCCGTTCCTGTTTAAGCTAATGTTCTGTCCTGATGATCAGACCTTATTATAAAACAAGTAATTTAAAAAAGCCACTCATTGTCACTGAAGAAAATCAGTGAATGTCATTCATTGGTGGTCCAATAGCAGAATAACTCCTCCTGATGCATTGTTTTCAATGCAGTTGAAATACCAGCATAGTAAAATAATTATTTCAGAAAAAAACTTCTCATCTAGAATTTGGACATTAACAGAGAGCAGTCCACCGCTGACACAGTAAAGAGCTGTCAAAGTTCACAGCAGCCTGGAGAGGAAGCGCGACGTCAAGTCAACCAGGACACCGGGAGTAGGGCGATTTTACCTTCAAAATAAAAGACAACATCATTCATTTGATAGGAGCGGTCTATTTAAGAAAGGTATTCATTCTGGTGTCATGTTGTTCTTAAAATACAGTGTACAGTGTAGAGCCTGCCTACTATTACCTTTCATAACTCAAGTGACAGTGTTGGTATTTGACATAACGAAAATAAACTTATTCTCACACTGAAGACATCCCATTAACCCTGAATCTATTTTTGTTGTTCTCAGCGATGACACGAGGTTTACAGTAATATTTCCCGCGTGCACTTAAACGAGACCGCTGGTTTTACTTTGAAGGCCCTGGTGGGAAAAGCCGTGTTTTGTTTCCGGTAGCTTGACGGCAGAGGTACCGTGGGCAGCGGCGGTGCCTCAGCTCCCCAAGCCCCGGCTGAAACATCACCCTCGCCGGTGAATCTCCAAATCTCCCTCGGTGTGTGTGGAGCCAGGCGCGGCAGGGCTCCGTCACACCCCGGTGCGTCTGTCCGCGGTGTCCGGAGGATGTGGGCCTCAGTGGGCGGTCATGTTAGCAAGTGAAGCCCGCTGACACTGACCGGGTCGCAGTTGTGCTCCTTCATGTGAGTAACCCCGCTGCTCGGTGTGTGAGGGCGAGAGAAGTGATGAGGCACCGGCCACAAGACACAAGACCGTTCGCTTGTTGGTCCTGGAGGGTTGACACAGGTCTTCAATAAAACATGTGATCAAGTAGAAAAACACACATATGTTGGCTTGGACCGCAGAATCACAGTGTGAGGGGGGGGAATGTGGGGGGACAGCAGAAGATCCACATGTTTGTGCATCGCAACAAGCTCTCACTGATGATGTCACCGATGCCGAACAGTAGATGTCATCGTGTTTAACCACATCTCTCATGTCGTGTCGTGTCAGACTCGCAGTTTTTACCGCCGTGCCAGCAAACGTCAAATTGCCCGATTTTCCAATGAGGTTTGGCATGGTGGACTCGGAGGCGATGACATCATTGCATGGGTTTTCCCTCAGCAAACGGATGCATTTATTTTTGTCGCCCCCTCCTCTGTACACCCCACCCCCCCAGATTTTTGACCCTGCACGTAATAACCCATCAGGGTTGTTGTCATTGAGATTCACGTGGAGCTCAACAGATGAAGCGTGTCTGTGTGATAGCCTGCAGACCATGATGCTCTATGATGCTCATGTGAATGTGTGCAGGTTTCATGAAGGCAGAGTCATCACAAGGGAGCAGGCAGCGTCCATCTCTGCTGAACACAGCTGATGCATTATTTGTGCCTATTTTTTGCTGATGGGACGTCGCTCTCTGACGTCATCTCCACTAAGAGACAAAATTGACTTCTGTTTCTATTCTGGTCTGTTTTTTTGTGTTATCTTCTGCTTGGCTCCGTTGTCATCTGTCTGATTTCTAATGTTATTACAACACCATTGAGCATGACAGCTCTATTCTTCTGTCGTCTCGCGTTACCTCCGTGTTCGCACTAATGACTCCATACTGCAATTATCCTCATGTTTCCATTGAAACAGACAACGAGTCAATTTACGCAGATTTCATTTAGCAGTAATAGAACCTGATCTGTGCTCTGATCCTTGCCTTAAGGCCACGCTGGTGAATCTCCCACGTGGCCATGTGTTTCTGTTGCAATAATCTACTATGCTGACATTAAAGAGAGACGGTTAAGATTAGATTATTCGGCCTGTGTCCTACGTTGCTTTCGGGCTTTACTGTAATTGGGTTACGCAGGCACATTTATCTCCTGATCCCTATCCATTGCACAGGCCTGTCTCTCAGTTCATCTCCTCGCCTCTGTCCTTCCCTCTTTCCTCACCACTAATCCCTTCTCTGCCCTTGTGATTGTCCGGATTCTACACTGGGCCAGGAAAGCATGGATATTTAGTGATGAAGTTTTCACAAGATTATGACTGGACGTGGAGGTTCTGAATTATCAAGCAAATTTGTTTCTGGAGAGGTCAGATACTTTTGCAGTGTGATTTCTGCACAGACACACAACCTAACCAAACAAGGGAATGCAGGAATGAAAGCAAAGCACTTTGTATTAGTTATGGAAAGATAAGGGGCAAAAACAGCAGCAAACATGAACAAATTTGCTTTGAATTGACAATAGTTAAACCAATATTGCAGTAACTCACTGTCAGAGTAAGAGTCATTGAGTCATACTTGTGCTAAGAGCTAAGGTGAGTTGTTAAGAGACCTGTGAGCAAAGTCTTTTTTCTGGTAAATAAAGAGCAGACAGTGACACTGGCTGTGTTAATGTTCCTACTGGTGAGAAAGTAAAATGCAGTGAAAGGCGGTATTACAGACATGAGTCTCAATATTTAACACTCTCCAAATAGTAATGCTGTGACACACAATTTCCAACTCTGCAAAGTTATGACAGTGTCACTCAGTTAATCATCTGTTTTGCCAATTTTTGGGTAAACAGTAGAATTACACTGTTACACATTTCAGAGAAATCTCCTGGGAATATGGGCTTGAACCCATTTGATTGACAAATGCAGAACTCTGCCAGATGACTTTACATTGCATTGCCAAGTTTAACATTCTTGTTGGAGAAGCCTGAAAGTTTTTTGGCAGAGCTCTCAGATTCAAAGTTAATGTCAGTGTGATTGTTACACATAGACCTTCCTTGTATCAAGTGTTTTTAAACCCAAAGCTTGATATTCTTTTCCTGTTTTCTCCCCCTTTAGACACAGAGAGCTTCGTCAATGGGAATCACCAGTCCAGTCCCGCCAAGTCGCCCCCAGCTCCTGGAGAGAGAAACCAGTCTGAGCACAGTGCAATCGTCAGCTCAATTGAGAAGGACCTCCAGGACATCATGGACTCCCTAGTCATGGATGACCCTCAGTCTTCTTCCTTGGAGGCCAAAAAGCCTCCTGGAGACCAATCAATTCCTCACTCACCTCTGTCACCCATGGTTAATGGAGGAGGACGGTATCTGCTGTCCCCTCCTACCAGCCCGGGGGCCATGTCTGTGGGGTCCAGCTATGAGAATAATTCCCCTCCCTTTTCCCCCCTTTCCTCACCCTCAGCAGCCAGCAGTGGGAGCTTTACCAGCCCATCTCCTAGTGGAGGACCCCAGGACCAGAGTTATTCTCTGCCACCAGTGCCTGTACGCTCCTCTAGCTACAATTTCACCTCCCAGCCTCCACCTTTACCCCAGCCACGGACCATTTTGCCTAACTTTAGCAGCGGTGGGGCTGGTCAGAAGGTTCAGGAAAGCCCAAGGCTGCAAAGGATGGTCCTAGCAGAAGCTCCTCCGAGCCCCAAGCCAAGTCGCAGAGGACTAGGCCAAGATGGTTCTGAAAGCCCTCGACAGATGTCCCTGCTGTCCTCTAGTGAATCTCTCAATAGTAGAAACATTGTGCCGAGTAGCCCCAGACTCACTCCTAAATTCCCTACTTGTTCGTCCCCATCTCCCTCCAGTCCCAGGACCAAGTCAACCACGGTGCTCCATGAAAGACCTGCCAGCCCCTTCAGAGAGCAGACCACTCTAGCTGATCGCTCCCTCCCCTCTAGCCCTTCCAGGCAGCTTTCCCAACCCTTCAGAGCCTTCCAGCCTCCTTTGGACCCCATTGTGCATGTCATCCAAGGTTCGCCGCTTCAGCAACATCCACGTTCACTGCAGCCCCCTGAAAGCCCTCGTATGGTCAGGAGGAACCTGGAGCTGAATGGTGGGAGCGGAGCAAGCAACACTATGAGAGAGCTGCCTCCTCTTAGCCCCTCCATGGCTCGGAGAGGCGTCCCAGTACTCCCAGGAGCGCTACCAGGGACAATCCCTACCTTGAGGACCCCAGATAGTCCCTCAAGTCTTTGCAAGCTTGTCCCAGAGAGTCCAAGGCTCAGACGAAAGACTGGATCTACATCTGAGGAGCAGATGTGCAGCAGGGGAGTCAGAGCCCGCAGTCCATCACCCACCTCTATGATGATGGAGGGCAGTGGTAGTTGTGCGGGGGTACGGAAGGCGAGTGTTGGGAATACCCTGTCTCCTGCTTACAGTCTGGGCTCCCTGCCTGGCTCGTCCCCTGCCGCCAGTCCCAGGACCCATAGAAAGATGTCTGCAGGGAGACCCCACCCTGGGATGAGGGAGAGGAAGAACAGCATCACCGAAATCAGCGACAACGAGGATGAGCTGTTGGAGTACCACCGGCGACAGAGAGAGGAGAGGCTTCGAGAGCAGGAAATGGAGAGACTGGTGAGTCAGGATCACATGTCAGCATGAAAAACTGTAATTCAGTTTAAGAATATCTCTCAACATCTCTTTACAGGTTAATGTAATTTTGCTTAATACTTCTACTCATTTCTGTAGCTGATTTTAAAGAGATTTTTACTCATTGTTATGGCTTAATTTTACATTTTACTAGTGTTTTACCAGTTTGTCACACAGCATCTTTGCTGTTATCTACTTGATACCAAACGTTAATACACAATATAAAAGTTATTCTGTGACAGATAATGCACTATTGACAATTGTTTTTTATACTGAACATGATTGAACCCAAGGTAAAAATAAAAATTTTGTCCAATCAACACTCTAAATTAAACCATTTAATCTTTGATTAGGTGGAGTATTCTAAGTTGTGTGCCAGCCAACTGAAGGCGTTTAGTATTTATAATTACAACTATCTCTGCAATGTTCCCTTGAGCAAGGCACTGAGCCCCCAAATTGTTGTGGTTGATTATTTGAAAAGTAATGGACCATGCCTGTTTAAACAGGATTGTGCAAATGTGGAATTTTCACTAAATTTAGTCTTCTAATGAAGAAAAGACCCCCCCAAGGTGATGTGTGAGGATTTTACTGAGGATCTAAGGTTTGGAAAGACCCTCAAGCTCCCTCTAACGCATCTAAAGAAGTTAATTAGAGTGATTATCACCTGAAGAATTTCTGTTTGTGATAAAATTTTCCTGGTCTAACTCTTATCTGTCCGACCTCCTAGAGGAAGGGAGTGTAATGCCTACAGTTATCTCCATCAAGATAATTTTTGGAACTGGTTACTCCTTTTCCAAACAAACATGAACTGTCTGCAACTTGGCTGTTGTCTGTCTAAACTGCTGCCGACATGCGGTCTCAGGGCGCCAGATGAGCCCATAGCAACCAATTGTTTGTTGTTTCCTAAACTGAACAGAGGGGGTGGGGAGCGGTGGTAGACATCTTGAACTTGTCTGCCAGTCTGAATGAAACAGCAGAGACAAAGTCCTTTAAAAAGCCTTTACATGCGTTTGTGCTTGTGTGAGTAGGCGTCTGCCCGCCCTGCTTGTAATTACAAAGTGTGAGACTGAGTGAAGCCAGCTCAGTTGGATAGACTGAGACGACATGCCTTCCATCTCTATGTACCAGGTCATGTACTGGTACCTCCTATAGAGGCTTGGCAGCGCTGCATTCATACACAAGACCCTGTTTAACCCTTGATGGTGAAGAGAGCTGAGGTCTTTGCTGCAAGGCCAGTGAGAGAGATCTACTCAAGTTAGTCATATCAAGACACACATTGACTCATTTGACTGCAACAGTTGGCACATTGACATTTTAATACTTATCAGATGCTAGTCAGTGTTATTTGTTAGATTTGCTCCTCACCATGGATATACAAGCTTTACTCTTTAGATAATATCTTCTGAAGATCCTGAGTGGTTCCTGCATGATTCTATGCATTGCACTGCTGGTTCATGATTGGCCGATTTCTGATTGAAGGAATCAGCAGCAGTTCCTATAAGAAGTTCTCACTGAGTGTAAATGTCTGGACTTCTTGGTTGTTACAAAAGTTATAAAACGTATTTCCAAAATCTCAGTAACATTTGCAGTAGTGCAAAATGCTTGAAAGACAAACTACCTTACTTTTTCTGGACATAAATGTAAATTCTTTGAGATAAGAATATAATAAGACCTGTTGAGACGACCTACAGTATGAGAGTGAACAAAGAGGGTAAACTGTATAGACATCTTACAGGCAGTAGACATTATAAGAAACAGTTGAAAAGAAGCATATGTTCAGAAAACTGTTAAGAGGATGTGTAATATGCACATTGCTGTGCTGCAAACATTTTCATGAGATATGTAGGTTTTTAAATGTTGCCAAACTTATTTAAAATCATGAAATATTCAAACTGTTCTGCCACTAACTCATCTTTGAATATCAGTACTAAACACATGAAACAAAGAAGCTAGTATAGCTTTAGTATTGCATCATATTAAATCATTTAACATAACTACAATGACACTAAGAGAGCGCAAAACTCCACCACCTCTGCCAAGACTCCCCTAATAAAACCACATTTACATTTATATGAATTCACTAGATCCAGAATTTTATTTGGGTCTGTACCAAAATGCACACACTCATAGATATCTAGATCTATGACTTGATCTCAGAGAAATGAATGAAAATATGTTAAAGAAAGTGCTGAAAAGATTCTGCCACTTGATCCGCATCTGGATTTTTCCCGGACCCATACACACCTTCCACCATGTTTTGTTGTAATCCCTCCAGTCATATTCATATTAGACCCGACATTTTGAAATGTACTTCTAACATGTTCACACTCAATTCTCACTCGTTAAACACAAAGTTGATGGAGCATCCTAACACACACAAGTTAGCTCTCAGTTATTAGATGATATGTCATATTGGTGGTTGGACTTAGTTTGGAGCCAACTCCCAGTAAACATTCAGGAAAAGCTCTAAACGTTATACCCAGCAGTCTGCATTATGTTGGGTGAGTCCAAACCTTTGAAAATGTTCTCACAGGTGTGTCTCTCCCACCACTCTTGGACAATAGATTAATCCTGAAAATTTAGCACCTTTCTCCAAATGAATGTGACACAGGTGATTTTTTACCAATTCATCTTTACTGCACATATAAGCCGTCACTTACACCAGTCTGTCAGACTTCACATCCTTTGTTCTCATCGTCTTTAGCCACCACAACCTTTGGACTAGTACAACAATGGTCACACAAAGGATAATATTTGCTTTAGATTTGTGCAAATAGCTCACGGACTGCAAGGTCAGAGATACATTTGTATGGAGTAAATAAGGCTCACAGGGACCAGCAGCCTGAGAACAAGGCAAGATTCCTCAGCAGCCTGTTATGTTATTGTATTTTTCGAGTGCAGAAACTCAGGCGTGGAGCTGCAGGGCCTGTAATTAGTCACAGTTGACTCACTGTCATGACAGATTTTTCTTGCCCCGGAGTGTCTGCGTTTAAAGCGCTTCACACACAGCCTGCTTACCAGAAAACAAAGTTATGAGTTCTAAGAGAAGTTTGTTCACTGAAGAGACTCTTATTGTGAAATCAACAGGAGTACACAGCTCAGAGGCAGCAGGAGGCTACAGCGACTCTCTTCCCCACATACACTGATTTATTAGCTTGATGATACTCTTGGAATGGGTTGTAGCAATACATTGTATGATATCCCACACCCTTATACCTAATAATCCTGAAATACTTTTTCATAATATAGTGAATATGATGTACATTCGCAGCCTCACTTCAGTCGTATTGTGGGTGAAATATTTTCCATTTAGAAATAGATATATTTTCTTAAAAGAAAAAAGTGGATATAATTTATCATTTATAACTTCTCATTAGCAGTATTTACCATCGAATATGAGGGAGACCATGTGGACTATAGCCTGACTGATACAGAATACTTTAGGCCAATACTGATATTGGGGAGATTACAATATCTAAAAATGATATATTGGACATAGATCTTTTTAAAAGCATAAACCTGCGACAATAACCTGTCTTGATGCAGATCTCTTATATTTTGATATGGTGAAGTTAGTAAGCTGAACATTTTACTGTTTTAAAATCACCTCAAATCTATTTTGATATTTATGTGCTGCAACGTTTGCAGACACAGCTACTGAATACTAGTATACTATATTTGCAATAAGTTAATCAAACCAGATGATATTTGAAGTGCAAACTCATATATATATATATTTATTTAGATGCTTAGCTCTAAAACTACCACATCAAAACCCATTATTGGACATGATGATATGATAGTATCATTTTTGCCTTCTGTTAAATGTATTGGGTCAACCTGGAGATGTAACAAACTTCTAAAGGAAGTCCCCTTTTATAGGCCTGTACCATTCTGAAACTGATTCTGAATCTGTGAAACGAAAGTCCACAATTTTTATTCTATTCAAAGTTAGGGAAATATTCTTTTAATTTCACATTCCATATATTTTTATTTCTTCCAACTGCATATGTCATGTGACTATTTTGGTCCAATCATTATTGAATGATCACGCCTGCATTCACAGTTTTTCTAACTGGCTCCAGATGAATAATAACCCTGAGACTGCAGAACCCACAGACACATTCAGGTCAGCAGTGTGGGAACATTTTTAGTTTTTGGTTTGGTCAGTTTTTAACCCTCTTCTCATTGGTCCCCCAGTTTCATGGTGGCGCTGAACTAAATTCATGCGACATTGTGACTGGATTTCACACAAGTGTACACAATATATTATTATCCTGTGTCTCCCTCAATTTGTCATGCTTTTTCACAGGAGACTTTTGACGCGAAATAGGTGGCAGGCCAAACACTTGATTGTTGAGAAAGAGGATGTGGATGATGTGGGCATTATCACTTAAAAAGATCACCCCTCCTAATATCAGTAGGGGTGTTTAACGACAGTGAAAACTCCTTAAGCGTCTTTTAATTCTGCTCATATTCATGTTTTCGTTTGGAGCATTGGGTCTAAGTCCACTCTAATGACCCGTCTGCAGGGAAGACCCTTTTCCTTAGTCCATCTGATCCAAGCTGTCTGGCCTGGCACTCCTCTCTCCCCTCGGTCACCCGACTGACACGCTGTCTTGCCAAACACACTTGGCATATGAAGCGAGTCGCAGCATGTTTCATCTGTGGCAGACACTCGCCCCCGCTCGTCTGTCCACGAAAGATGATCTCATCTTTCCAGTGACGTTAGATAAGAGGACACCATTGTTTTAATGAGCGCTAACTTTTTGGAAGGGACTGGATCAGTGTGTGCTGTTACTTTAAAGGGGGCACAATGGGAGTTTCAGATTACTTAAAATGACATGGAAAGTGTTGCATGTAACCAGCACTGCAGGATATTTTGGTGGCTAAAAAGCCTTGAAGCTTCTCTTTTCAGAAAATCACGAAGAAGCTAGAATACTCGCTTTGTTATTCGCCGTCTCGGAGGATGAAGAACTCCTGATTGATTTCCACTGAAATTTGCCAACTCAACTTTGAGTGGGATGACAGGGAGCTGGATTCAAGGGATTTTTTTTCAGGGAACTCCACTTGACATATCATGGTTGGAGCTCCAGTTCTGAATATATATCCTAGGGCAAACATTTGGTTTGGTGAGAATTTAAGAGGAAGTTGGCCTTTATCGTCGTGTAGTCGTTATACCACTAACCACCTGAACCAGTCTGCTATGTCCCCTCCACCTTCTCTTCTGTCACAAATGTTGTCACGCAGAAAAATCGCTCCTGCATTGTTGGCATCTTTGCCGCTGTTCGCGAGGATTAACGGACCAAATATACCTTCACACTTATCAAACAGAGCACCACACATGTTTACCAGCATCTTGTAGAAACAAATATATCCAGCTCCTGTGGGACACCAGACCTTCCCACCTAGGCAGCCAAATATATCCTGCACCTACACTGATACACTGCTGCACAAACCCACTGACCAGAGGGTGTAACTTTAGTCATGCTGAAGTGGTGACTTAGGAGATTTGTTTTTGAAGGAAGAAGAAGAAATAGCAAATAAATGTTTGGACTACTGGATCAACCCAACCATCTGCATGTTTGTGTTTAAATCGTCGGTTGGGTGTCAGGAGGCAGATTACTGTGATTTTAAATGTTTTGGTTGAAAACTTAATAGGAAGAGAGAGACGAGCTTGGACAGATAAGACAGTTGGGTCGACTCTGTGGCTCTTTATCTGGGACAGCAGCAATAAATCTGTTTCTGTGCCCTGTGCTCCAAAGGAAAGCTGCACTAATCCAGTCTTGAGAAAGCACCAACAAATATGCCACGTGTGGATTTTCTCCACCGAAGACAAGTGGCAGATCAGGACACATCATGTCACTTGATGCACTGTTGCCTTTATACTTCCTATATCGGTGCTTTCAGTATTAATGATGATGTTTCAGATGTGTCTTTTTTTTATAGAACTACAAATATCTTGGTATCTAGGTGCTGCCTGCTGTTTAATGCCCTCTCCACTAGAGGGGGTCATTTAACTGTTCAGGACTACAGTGAAGTCCGCTCTTTTATTCATGTAATTCTTCACGGACCAGCTTCCACTTCATTTAAATTGTTCATTAAGTTCATGGTAAAATGTTCAATAATAATAAATAACTAAATAAGATCAATTAAATTAATAGTGGCATGAATAAATACAGTGAGAATAAACAATTCAACAATGACAAATT
The DNA here is from genome assembly GCF_009819705.1 of Hippoglossus hippoglossus. Lineage (NCBI taxonomy): Eukaryota > Metazoa > Chordata > Actinopteri > Pleuronectiformes > Pleuronectidae > Hippoglossus > Hippoglossus hippoglossus. The sequence goes on along the minus strand of NC_047163.1, from coordinate 21,202,134 downwards.
TAAATAATCCAATAAATAAATAATAAATCCAATCAGTCCGTTGTCTTGGTTTGAAGTCAGCAGAATAACCGGTTCTACCGTGGCTGTCTCAGCCGATTTTAATGACATGCAGTTAATTCCGTTATTGTAAGAAGAGGTAGGATTAAAACATTTTATAATAATATCACAGGTTTGCAGATTTATTGAATTATTTCACTATTTATTTGTGTTAATCTATATATTCTGTCTGATTGTATCATTGTCAGTATTTATCTCATAATGTCTTCTTTATATTCATTCATTCATTTCAGGTTGAATATTCTCCGGCTCCATTTGAAAAAAGAGTTCAGAGAATTGTAAAACTACGTAAGCATTTTAACACTGAGGTTTTGTATTTCGGGTATTAACTGCAAAACCAAACAAATATACAAGTCATTTTAATGTTTTTTATATTATACTAAATATGTATTTTTAATCAGATTATTTTTATAATTAATTCTTTTAGATGAAACATTTGGTCTGTAAAATGTCAGAATATACTGAAAATGATTATCACAAGTTAAGAGGAAACCAGGCTGAGGCTTTCAGATGTCCTGTTCAAGCAATAGTTAACATTAGTTTACACTGACATACACGACAAACTAAAACGCCTTATTAGACAGGGCAGAGAATGTTACATATTTAGTGGTGTTTTTATTTGAAAAATGTCTCCAGTTTTCCAATTAAATGAACATTTTTTCTGTCAATCAACTAATAGATTTGTTGAGTAAGCATTGCAGCCCTAGTATATAATTTCTTTCTTCCTGTACTTACTTAGAGAAAATACAATATATTACTTTGTAACACAACTATATATAACACAAAGTCAATTCAGTATTTTGCTCTTCTTATTGTTGCTATTATCAGGGTCGGAAGAACGCTTTCTGTGTCCTCCACGTCATTAAAATGGTTGACCCACATAAACTGATAAACTGTCGGCAGGTCTGTGTTCTCGGTGTATACACAGGATTGTCTGCATTATTTAACAGCCAAGAGAGAAATAATTACACAAACTTAGATTGTCGGTAGATATGCCTCATACTTTTTAAACAGTTTAACAGTCCTTTAAAGTAGGTCTGTCTGTCACTGTAACAGATTTTAGTTTACATGATCATCATGACCAACAGAATTCATGATCATATTATTGTGACATCTTGACAGTCTGGGAAAAAAAGTTTTTATCAGTAGAATTCTGCATTACCTTTGTTGATCTATCTACTAATTCCAGTAATATCGGTCTGTCTACATGTGGATCTCCATTCAACTTATCAACTTCACACTTGGCATGTGTATTGTTAGAGGCACAGGGAAGGGCTGTGTTGAAATAGGTGCAATTTGGACATGTGACAATATTGATAAAACTTCAATAAATGGCACCTTGCAGTGGGGGGCGGGGCCCTAACAGGCAGTTTGTGGACCAAGTTAGAAGACCATTTTGATCATTTGCTTATTTTTATTTCACCTTATCAAACTGACACAGACATTCTCTGTTGTAGTGGGTGCTGATCTTTATTATGGCAACAACAATCATATAATCCCTTCCTGTTTAGCAATAGTCTTACAAAGTAAAAGCACATGTTCATCTTGTTGCTGTAATACTTTATATCAAGTGACATCTGAAATAGCCGACATGTTAAGTATAGAAACACAAGTAAATCATTTAAACTTACATATAAACCACACACGTGAACAGTAATAAAGCAAATTCACTTTCATTATATAAAAAAATTGTTTAGAATGGGATCTGCACTAGTTATTCAAATACTACAACATACTAACACGTACTTATGCTTTATGGGTACAAGCTTTTAATTGAGTGTTCAGCTCACACCAATATTTCATTTTTAAAACACCAATTATACGGCAACACCTCTATTTTTAAGCCTGTTATCCCTGTTATCTACACCGTGGAGTTCTGTATTTATAACATTTGAAACTGAAGACATTACAAATTTACACTAGATTAAATTGACGGCCTATTTCCAGAAGCGAGCAGACACTGCAGACTGTATAAGATCTTCTTGGTATATAAAGTTAGACACTTTTCTTTTCTTAGAATCAGCCAGTAAGCCTGACTTCAGGAAGTCCTTACAAATGTCAATCTCTAACTCCGCCCCCCCCGTTCACACAGACTCCTCACCATCTCTCACAAGACTATGGTAGGGGTTGGGCTGAGGTAGGGGGGTGGTAGGCTGCTCGCCATTCGTCCCAAAGTAGTGCAGCCGGTTCTGAAATCACTTTACAGTACAGCAGGAGCTGCATGGAAGCACAGCTCTGAAGACTGAGTCATCTTCCAGTCCTGCTACAGAGCTGCAGAGTGTGGATCCTGTGTGTGTATGTGTGTATGTGTTTATGTGTGTGTGTGTGTGAGAGAGAGAGAAAGTGAGTGTGTGTGTGTGTGTGTGTGTGTGTGTGTCTGTCATGGACTGGTATCATGTGCTGGGGAGCAGGACTATACCGGCTAGGCGAGGTCAGAGAAGGGATCAAGATGGGTTGTATATGCTCGCTCTGGCTAATGAGAAGCCAGTCTTCCTCAACAGTGTGGCAGAACTCATGAAGGTAACTGATGCCGCTGCTGATATAACAAATATTTAAAACACACAGTGGATTTTCCTGTGCTGGGGTCTTTGGTTTTGATCTGATTAACGAGTGTACTGCTCAGGGCCTGTTGGCTACATGTGATGATGTGTGGTTCCAAGCTTTCAATTGGTTCAGTCATTACCAGTTCAGCTCAAAGGGAGCTTTCAGACTGTGGGACTTTATGAGTTGAGCTTATGATATGTTACATGTATTCCCATTATGGCTGAGGAAATTACACAACCTGTAGTCTGTGGAAATCTCAGATCTACAGGGGTTCCTGAGCTTTTCAACCCCAAAATAACTGCAGATTTAAACAATGGCCAGAGATTTGGTAAAAGCATACAAAGATTATTGATTTGAGCTAGTTTGCTAATAGATCCCCTCTGTGCACTGGGGCTGTCTCTTTTTATTCCAAAATTCATTCAAAGGTGGGGGGGAAAGTTCTTATTCGACCTGTAATGACCCGTTCAAATTCAAAATGTATGGTCTAGAAGCGCATTAGAGGCTCTGAAGCAGTTTGTGACCTGGTCCAGCAGAGGGCGATCACTGTCGGCTTGACACATTGCGTGGCCTCTTGACCTATCAGTAAAATAATGCCGTAATGTTTCGGTGTTTTGTTACGAAAATGGAGGTCATCACAATCGTCACACCATCACCACCTGAAGCAGTGTGTGGAAGTGTTTTGGATTCTACACTGTTAAAGTAGATGTTAAAGTAATGATCAATGATGAGGCTGTTTGTCGTCTTTGTCGTCTGTTAGCAGCAGCTGAGGAGGCACCACAGACGAGCGGAGCAGCGTCAAGTGTTCAACCTCGGCGTGCAGGCGCGTTAGGGTGCACATGTCGCGTTAGGGTGCACATGTCGCGTTAGGGTGCACATGTCGCAGTGGGTCATGTGGTGCTGTAAGCTAACTTGCTGGAACTGATGTTATCGCTAATCTGTCATTGTAATCAGGGAACACGGGACTCAGGGAGTTAAAAATTCAGATATATTGGCCAATATATATAAATTTTTAAAATGTCAATGATTCCTAAGATGTTGCTTTAAAAAAAAATGTTATTCAGGCTGGAAATTTCACAGTTTATCCATTAACTTTATCATGAATAACTGTAGATAAACAGAAAACACAAATATAACAACATATATATATACAACTCAAATAAAGACTAGAATTTTTTGTAGTATATATGTAATTATAAATGCACATATCTGCTTCATTTATTCTGTAGAATAAACTAAGGTTATTGTAGAGAGGGGTTAAGTCATGGAACTGACTTTACTGATTTAGTCGATGTACATGGAGCAGAGGAGTGATAAATATGAGGGGATATAATGATGACAGATAGGAAAATAGAGAAATATGTACCTTTGGGTGAGAGTGTTGTTTCCATCCAACTTTTCAGTTTCAGAAAGCTGCGAACTGTATCAAAATCAAACTGAGGTTCCATAAGCTGAGGGAAACGTGAGAGAGCAGTCTAGTGCACTTTGTAATTACCAAGGAACATCACTGGATGCCATATTGATGTTTTACAATCATTTCAGAACATTCACAAAATTTTTTCACCTCGTATATCATCTGTCATATTCATATGTAATTTTTCATGCTTGTTAAGTCTGCAATTTCTGGGGAGTGGTAAAAAGATTCCTACCTCAGTTTGCCAGAGCCCAAACAGACTTATGACTCTGAATAGTTTATTTTGGCCAACCAAACTAAAACTTTCAGTTGACACTGAACGCACCATATTCTGCAACAGTTTGGCATATTCACCGGCTGTGTGGCTCTGTGGATGGCAATGTTGATCTGTCGGCCCATCCACCACTTTGGTCCAGACAGAAATATGGCAACAACTGCTGGATGGGTGGATTTTTTTTTTATCAAATATATATTTTTTTGGCGCTAATAAAGATACACTACATTGTAATTTGCTGTGAACTCTTTAAATAGACAGCGGGCTGTGGAGCTGCAGGCGGCTGTGTGCATCCTCCAGCTTGACAGCTGGTGACCGTTTGCTGCTGTTTACTTTTGCTGGTATGCTCACTATAAATCTCCTCTGGCTAAACAGTCTCACATGGATATTCAGCACAATGGTCCACTACTGTACCAACCCCGTGCTGTTAACTTAGAGCTTTCGGGGGATATTGGCATTTAATATCACAGTTGCTTGTTCACAGTAGAATATTAAACAAAATAACGTTGTTTCAACTGACAGCACACATCACAAAGCTGATCTTACCTCTGCCCCATAACATTTACCAAATCATAAGCCTGTTTATTATCCCCAGCAATGTTTAGAGACTGTAAAAAATAAGACTCCTGTCTCGCCTGTAATCACTGTATCTAGTCTGGAATAGTTTGACATGATGACTGGAAAGAGATGCCTCCAGGGTTCAGCATTTTAAATGGCAGCCACCCCCACACGGAGCAGCAACTCCATAATTTCATCTGGAGATCAGTGCCAGCGACAGCCAACATGGTGGACCACCAGCTTGTTATCCACAGAGGTTTACAGCTGCAGGAGAACCTCCTTGTCTTATTCTCCCTGCCTGGCTTTGATGCTTATGTGTTCAACAAGGGAGAGAAAAAAAACTGCAGCTGGAAATTAAATATAAATATATTTCTTGTTTGGATCACGACAAAGCCTCTGGGGATCAGTCTGATCATGAATGAGGTTTGTTTCTGTTTTCGGAGACGCTGAGTAGGAGTCTCCCCCTTCGTTTACGCTTGAAATACTGCGCACGTAAGATTTACACCTGTGACATAGGTGCGGGCTTCAAGGAAAAAAAGGAATAACTGCTCTGATCAAAGGTGCACAGACGGGGAGCGGCCCTGGGGTGCTCGAGGAGGAGGAGGAGGAGGAGGAGGAGGGGGAGGGAGAAACAACAAAGAGGCTCTCAGGGGAGAGAGGGAGACACAGGGACGAGATGCTGACTGCTGGGAGGAAGGAAATAAGCAAAGAGTAGAGTAAAGAGAGCGTTGTGAGTAAATGAGGGAAAAGTGACAGAGGCAGATGCTGGATGTCACATTAGAAAACTGTCTACACTCCATAGCAGAGTAAATGAACTGGGTTCATTCCTAATTGCTGCACTTTAAGTGTAGGAAATGTTTTGTGTACAACAAACAGCATTGTTGCATCAATTAAAATAGGAAACAGCAGTTGACTTAATAATACTCCATAATGAGATTAAATGAGCTGCCTTGTTATATTGGAGATTTTTTACTACAGCGTACTTGGTCTGATGAGATGGACATGGTGCCTATTATAAGCAAACCAATACACAAAAACAACATTGTTGTGTAAGTGACAACACAATCTTCTCTTGTGTTGCAGTTATTTTGTGTTTCAGTCTGTCCCAGATGAAAATTTCAATGATTAAATAAATAAAACAAGAAGTAAACTCACTGTACCGAATCAGTAGACTTTTTTTTATCGTTTGTGGGTTTTGGTCCATTTATTCGCTACCTCGCTCATCTTTTAGATTGTTTAAAAAAATATAACTTAGAACTTTACAATACAATATTCTGACAACTCATTGTCACCATAGCACCAGTTTAAAAGAGTTGATAAAGATTGGATTTTAACAGTTTAGTTCTTTTAAGCCACTTTTCTTAGATACATCAGCAGCAGCAGCAGCCTCAACCCAGAAATCTCTTCATTAGTTATAATGAGAGCCACCCACTAGGTGAGACATGGGGGGCTGTGGAATGTGTGAACTGTGGGAATCAGGCATTCCTCCACAGCCCCATGGTTGTTTGGTTCATAAAAAGTCACGTGCATGGGATTTATACTGGCTGCACAATACATCTAACAAATACTTTGTTATTTTTAATAATGTCTGTGGGTCTTAATTGGTAATTAAAGAAGAGAATAACATTTCCCATTCTCATTTCATAGCATTTGTTAGATGTTCATTGTTTATTTCTTCTACTGCAGTATATCTAGGAAGTAATTTAGCAGATGGTGCTATTTACAGTTGGAGCACAGTCAGTAGTGATGAATCAGTGAGGGAAAGTTTACGCATGCCTTCATAGATGGATATTGAAGTGAGTGCACTATATGACTGCGCTGCCTTTCAGGGGCTGTTTGGGAAAACATGACTGGACTGAGCTGTGTGTTTGTATGTATCACATCGTCGGTTGTTTCACACTTGGACTCTGCTGTTTTTTCAGTATGCCCTGATGACACAGCAGGGTTTACAGAAGCAGCTTGGACTGCACACACACATGTCAGCTGGTGTGCTTCGGTGTAATATAGTGAGCTTGTCATACATTCCTCGAAGGAGCTAGTATGCACCTTAGGGTTAAACGCATAACTACAGGTTACAGGGTTATAGTTGCTTTTCACCTGATCTAACTATGATGTAATGTAAAGTGTGTGATGTGTGGCTTTAATGTGTGATTTGTGTGCAAGAGGAGAGCTGTAGAGACAGGTGATGTCATGCAGTCTCCTTTCATCACATCACTTGACCTGCTTATTATCACAACAGATTTCAAATACACATACACTTCAAGTTTTAATGTTGTGGTTGATCATGTTTATATACATTTTGTAATTGTTTGTTGCCGTGATATTATTATTTTTATTATCATTATATTTATATATATATTATTATTACCATATTTTTCCTCTAGTTATCAGTCAGTTATTTTGAGTTCATGTTGTGTAGGAATAATCTGGGACTGGGAATATCACGTGAACACTATCTCAAGCCGGAACAACAACTCAAAGTTGGTGAAAATCTTGGTACATGAGTTGCCCAATTGCCGCCATCATCACTTATAAACTGATTCATATAATTTTACCATCAGCTCTAAATAAAAGCTTTAAATGTGAACTTGAGAAATGTTATCTAGTCACATGAATACTGCACGTCCATCTCTCACAGACGTGTGACACCAAACCTTTTAGCCGGTAGAGATGTTTCTGAGTGTTTGCTTACAATTAACACTGAACATTATAATTTAATACCTTTACTAAATAGAAATAGTACCACTGTACTAAGTTAAGTGCAGAGAGATAATTAATGTTGTCATTTAGTGCTTTACGAATAAAACTGAATCTAATTAAATAGTGGAACCTAATTAACTGGTGTCTATTAGCTGCATGCACAGTCCCAAAAGCACTGCAATACACTGTGTTTCAAACATTATTAAGCACAGAATAGAATATTTTTTACAAATCCCAGTGTTGTACATTTGATATTTAGCATAAGAGAAGACAGTAGTTTTTTCTTTTGCGCACCTTTTATATGTTGACCTTGAAGACAGTTTAAATCTATATTGTGGTCAGATGGCTGAAAGTTGCCGTGGAGTCACTGTCACCTCCAAACCTCCCAGAGAATGGGTGGGTTTGTTGTTACGCTGGTGTCAGGAATCGTGGGTGGTACTTAGCTTTCAAAGGCCAGTATTTGTTCATCTGCCTTTTGGCCACGCTGGCTCAGTCTGGATGAGAGCCTCATCTCAAGATTCAAGCTGTTATTTCTCACAGTGTCCATCATGAGAGTGAGTATAAGACCGATTTTCTCAATTTCTCTATTCTTTTTCCTCCAGGATCACATTGAATTTGATTTGCTGTTAATTTTTTCAGGCTAATTTAAGAAAAAGAAAGAAATGGCTACTTGCGATCTTTTGGGACGTTTTGTCATCAGTTTACCCCGGCAGAATTAAAAAGGCTTAAACTGCATAGGCTTATTGAACCATCGTGCAACCTCAGTGTTTCCAACTGGGACATGGGGGCTTGCATTCTGGCCAAAAGTTTTGGATTAACACACTGACCTGTTGTACCAACTTGTTCTCTCCCAGCCAGCTCTGAGAGCCCTGACAAACATGCTAATGATATCTGCAGAGAGACCCAGAGACTTATAACATCTACATTTTTTATATTACTACAACCTGTATTGAAAACAACATAAGAACATAAAACATTCTTCTGACGGTTTAAAAAAAATACCAAATCAGAAAACAGAAAATATAGGATTCATGCAAATCTGTCAGCATGCAGTTGTCAGGCATCAAATGTGATGCTGCGTCAAGTTGATTTATGATGAGACCAAACACTCTGAATGGTTTAGAGTGTGTTTCTGTGATGCTGCTACTCATCCACCATACAGGTTTGTTAGCCTGGAGGCTGTCTGGCATACACAATGATGGTGCTGGCTCTCAGAGACAGGCATCAGAACGCTAAATGGTCTAATCTATGTGTATGTTCAAGCAGATGTTGAGTGGGAGGCCTCGAGAGTAGTCATTGACTTGCCAGAAAATGTTTGAAGTTTGACTCTGTTTCTAGTGAATACTGTTCTGCAGCCTAAAGGGGGTCTTTTACTCCCACCCACTCAGTTAAGATCTGACTGGTCCCAGATTACAGGTTAAAGCCAGTCTTCCTCATGCAGATGCTAGCTCAGTGGGAACGTTATGCTGAAAAGACGATGCACCTGGCTTGTCAAGCGTTCCAGCACAACAAGAAACCCCAAAAAATATTATAGTGTGTTAAAGTCTGAGTTGACAGTTGTATGAGACAGTTGTATTATTTTAAAATTTGACCGTTTTATACCTGACAAATTACAAAAATTCCTAATCCTAATGCTAACAAACATAGTTGACTAAATGTGTGTCTACTAAGGATGCAACGATTCTGAAACCGTGTCACAAACTTCCACATTCTCATATCGCAATACAGGGGGATGGAACCAAGCTACCTCAACCTGCTGCCCTCTACAGGCAAACTATAGTATAACTATAACACATGTAAATCAATCAGGAAAAAATAATACAAACAGAACCGGGGCTTGAAGATCGAGGTCTGAACTAAACTGTTAAATTTGGAAAATCATTACACCCCTATATTCTACTCTACTTTTTGAAAAAATTGTTTTACAACTGCTTTTGGTCTACACACTACACAATTACTATCACTACGTGGACCTACTTTTTTTTGCATTTATCGGCGTCTTTCTCAGCAGATGAAAAAGAGAAACTCCCATTTGCTCAGAAAGCTGAAATCAGTAGAAAAGCCAGTAAGTGTACCTTGAATCAAGATATTTATCACTTGAAGACATTAACATCTAGGATTACTCACTATTCAACTTTAATACTGGTACTTTCAAAATATTACTGTCAGCCTATGAAATCTACATATAGTAGTCAGATCACGGAGCACTGGAGTCAGTTATTTATGAAGTCGATGTGTGATGCAGTTCTGCGGGGCTCTGCAGACGCTCTGTCTGCAGCTGACGTTTTAGGGTTAAGAGGTTACTCTGTCGGCCTGGACTGCCGGGGCCCCCATAGGTGGGCTGACCCCTCCGTAGTGACAGCTGGACAACCAAGTCACTGAGTCTGAGTTGCAGGCAGCACCCCAAGAGAGAGGCATTGTGTGAAACGCTGTGTTGTTTCAGGCGTGAGAAGAGTCTTGATAGACTTCATGTTCTTATTGAAACTGAGGCTGGTTGGAAAATCTTCATTCTTGAGTCAGATCACCAGTTTGGGTTTACTATTGATGTGAGAGTGGTTAACTGTAGTTAACCAGTCATAGGGAGACTCGACTTGTTGGTAGCACCTGCAGTTCATTTAAATGTTGTACTTCAATTGAATGTGATTGTTCTGTAATATAATCATAGATACATCAGTCGTGCCTCATACATACAGTGTTTGCCTTCAAGGTGAGGTGACTAACCTACACTACAGTCATTTAATATCATGGTCAGAGTTTTCTGATAAAATTAAAGGATATTTGTAATTATAATATATTTAACCTTAAGTGCAAAAATATACGTGTTAGTAGTATTAACAGTGGCAGGAAAAAGTATGTGAACCCTTTGGAATTAAGTACTGCATTAATTCTGTTAATTGGTTATATAATGTCATCTGATCTTCAGTCAAGTATAGACAAACACAAATATGCTCATGTTTATTGAACACACCCATCAAACATCAGCTCAGTCATATTCTGAGGATGTCTAGTGTGATCGGCTCTCTTGGGGTCATTCCACAGCATCTCTATTGGGTTAAGGTCTGGCCTCTGACCAGGCTACTCCAAAAGGTTGATTTTCATTTTCTTAAGGCATTTTGTCGTGGCTTTACCTCGATGTTATTGATCATTGTGCTGCTGCATCATCCACCTTCTACACAGTTTTAGGTTTTTTGGTAACTCAGATTAAGATCAGTCCATGTTTTAAATGTATGCAGAATGCTGGTATTTCCATAGAGCTCACTTAGCTTTTCTTGCCCACAGGAAATAAGAAAACATTCATATATTCTCTACCAGGGCTGGTTCTGATGAAGCTAATGCTGACAATACAGCAGATTTTATGTTCAAACACAGGCACAGGTTTAAGAGTGTGTGTAAGAGTTAATGTTGCTATATTTTAAAAAGCCAAAGGAAAGAGATGTGAGAAAGAGAGATTTGCTGTTCTCCTTGTTTTTAACCTTTTAACCATTTACTTGTCTTTGTTTTTTGCCACAGGAGAGACAGAGACTAGAGACCATCCTGAACCTCTGTGCAGAGTACAACAAAGGAGAGGGCACCGGTCTGGACCCTCTAGGTTTGGGGAGGACGGGTTTCCCAGGGGGGCAGGCTGATGGCTCCGGGCAGAGAATGTCCGTGGAGAATGTCCTCGGAGGGACACCGTCCTCAGCTGCACTACGCCTGGCACAGAGAATGAGGGAGAGCGATGAGGAGAATCTGAAGGAGGAGTGTAGTAGTACAGAGAGCACTCATCAGGAGGTGAGGGCATCTCCTGCATCCAGCACAGCATCAGCACTGCACAATGGAGACAGACAGGTCAGGGGGAAAGCATGTTTTCCACTGAAGACACTCTCTCTGCATGTCGCTGTGGAAACCAGCATGTGCCAGTGATTTCCTCGACTCTTTCTGTATCAGTTGCTCTTTAAACTGAGGAACAGGGACTACAGAGGATAAAAAAAGTTTTAGAATTATGATAACTGCATGCAGTTGTATTCTGCAGCTTCATGGCAACAAATGCGTTGTACACTGCTGTCATTTGCCGTCACACAAAAGATATTATCAGGGGCTTTTTGGTTGCTGCTTGATGTAGCATATTCTTTCACATGGATGCATATTATTAAACCTCAATCCATGTTACATAATAGTACAAAGCTAATGGGTCAAAGTTCAGTCTCTGAACAAATGTGAATATTACTTTATATAATTCTTGCATTTGTCAAAACGTCTGCAAAGAAAACACACAATCAGCTTCTTCCTGCACCTCCCTCTCCTTCTCATTTCCATAAAATTGGTTTCATGGGCTGTAGTAAGTAGTCTATGTGGCTTCTGCATGAACCTTATTTATTAACCAACTCCTTTGTTCCCGCTCCTCTGTTTCATATGTCTCTGTTGCTTTGACAAGTTTCTTAATGCTTCTTTAAGCTGTCATATAATAGATCATACAATGTGTTATTATCCAACAATTTTTTATTGATTTCAACAAACGATTTTGAAGAAGTTCTTTTTCAGTAAGATGGAAAATCCGCTTAAACGACATTTAGACCAGAGACAACAATCATCAATACCACCGGGAAACACAAAACACTGCGGAAGTAATAACCCTGATTTTAAAATTAAAATTAAAAAAACATAATATAAACATATAATGGTTCTCAGTAGAGTGCATACCTCCACCAAGGCCCAACCTTAAGTTCAATCAAGCTGCACCAAATTGCACACACTCATAGATGTAATAACCCCTTAATATAGTTTTTATCATTAAGATCATCGTTCACTGTGAAATCATTGAAAATGTCAATCTCACAATGTGAAAGTGATAAAAAATTCCTGGATCAACCCCTTTGTGCAGACCTGCTTAGATTTAATGGGTTTTATCTTGGCCCATGTCCCATCCTTACACAAAGTTTCATGGAAATTTGTTGTGTAATTTATTGTGTAATCCTGTGTAAACAGATGAAAATGTCAAAATATAATAATGACAAAGCTAAGGCTTTATTTAAGAGACTGTACAACATAAATATAAATCATATGTCATTAAATATCTTACTTAATAAAAAGGTGTGTATTTACTGACTTCACTTCCTTTCTTGAAAGCCTGACCTCCTCTGTTCTCTGTCCTTGCAGCACGAGGACTCATCCAGCTCCGGCAGCACCGCTCGTCTGGAGCTGGGCTACCTGGTGGAGGAGCGGGTTCGCGTTCTTGCTCGAATCGATGAGCTCAAAACCAGACTGACAGAGCTAGAGCAGCAACTCCAGGAGTCTAAACAAGAGGTAGTGTTTAACGGCGGATATCGGACACCTTCAGTCTAAACGCAGCTTAGAGAATAGAAGTAGAAATGTACAGTTCATATGTAAAGCGTCCTCGGGTCCCACTATATAAATGCAAGATATTATTAGGGCCCGAGCACCTCCGGTGGGAGGCCCTATTGTATTTCGAAGGATTTGTATTTCTCTTTTGGGGCTTTTTCAGGGCCTAGACATGCTCAAATTGTTACCAAAGTTTGCAGGGAATTCAAAACCCCAAAAAGTAATGGTATTGTGGAGTAATTTGAAATGGGCGTGGAAAAATGGCTCAACAGCGCCATCTAAGGAAAAGCCCCTCAGTTAGCTTTCACCGATCTTCACAAAAATCGTAGCCCATGTGTATCATGACCAGACAAACAAAAAAGGTCAGAGGTGCAATGGCAATGAAAAGCAACAGGAAGCCCGCCATTTTGACTTTAGTGGCCATATTGGCCATTTTCCACATTTTTACTTTGATGTACTTGTCCCAGGGCTTTCATCAGATCAACTTCATATGGAGATGCGTGTCATCACAACAAGATGGAGATGAAAACTACCTTAAAGATCGATTTTTCGTCACACGGTGTTGACCGTGGCGTGGCGTCAAAGTTTGATTACATGCCATCAAAACACGAGGTTCTGTATCTCGAAAAGTACGTTACGTTACTTTACGTCACGTTACGTTACTTTACGTCACGTTACGTTACTTTACGTTACGAAAACTAACTAACAGTAATGAAAAGTACAAAAGTAACTAAAAAGTAACTAAAAGTACAAAAGTAACAAAGTACAAAAGTAACTAAAAGTACAAAAGTAACTAAAAGTACAAAAGTAACTAAAAAGTAACTAAAAGTACAAAAGTAACTATAAAGTAACTAAAAGTACAAAAGTAACTAAAAGTACAAAAGTAACTAAACAAATTTTTTTTTTGTCTGTCCGCATCATTTTAAATTTTTTTGGGACGGACAGACGGACGGATTTTCGTCCGTCTGTCTGTCTGTCTGTATTATTATTATTTTTTTCGGGACGGACAGACGGACGGATTTAATTTTGTACTTTTTAGTTATTTTTGAAACGAAACGTAATGTTACGTAACGTAAAGTAACGAAACGTAAAGTAACGTAACGTAACGTAAAGTAACGAAACGTAAAGTAACGAAACGTAAAGTAACGTAACGTCACGTAACGTAGCGAACTGTAAAGTAATGTAAAGTGACGTGACGTAACGTAACGTGATAGCGTGGACCGTAATGAGCAATTAGCAGGCAAGGATCGACATCGTGTGACGGACGCAGGAAGTGAAGCGTTTGTCCTTGCCGCAGTGCGCAAAACGCATTCAACGCTTGGTCATTGATCGCTCTCTCCACTAACCGCAACAGGCTTCAAAATGCGTGTGCTCGGGCCCGTTAGTGCTACAACGTAGCCCTAGTTATTATTATTATTAGTTCATGGTCACAGTATTTTAGGGGTTTGGCGATGTTGTTATGTGGAGGGTTGGAGCTCAGGCCAGCAGGTGTAACTCTTTGTTTGACGCTCTCTTCCAGGCCGAGATGGAGCGTGCTCTGCTGCAGGGCGAGAGGCAGGCGGAGCACGACCAGATAGAGGCTGAAACAGACATAGTCACTCAGCTGCAGCGCAAACTGGATGAGCTGGAGAGCGCCATCCAGAGGGAGAAAGACAAGGTAGAGGGACCAGTGGGGTGGATACATCTCGCCTTCGAAATGATTTGAATCCATTGATTTTACAGAAGATCCCAAGTTTACAGGATTCAAAAATTTTTTTGCTGATGTTGTACACATTTTTTGACACTTAGAGACAAAACACACACACACTCACTGCCTGTGTCTTACATTCACTACTGGGTCAGTACTGTTGGAGTCCCAGTCCTAAGTCTACAGTCCTGTCTGTGTCCCTGATATGGAGAATTTAATTTACCGCACTGATGATTAGAGAATATTTGGCCACATAAAGGGTTAAATAAGGGACTTGGCTGTTCTCTCTTGCATGTTTTCAACTTAGTAGTTTGTCATTTTAACCTTTTTTCTCCTCAGCTTGACTCCGCTAACTAACTGACATCCATTAACCTCTAATGTTTCTCTCAAGTCACTGGACCTCTGATCCACTGTGCTCACCTTTTTCCTCCCTGTGTGCATGACGGACTCTGTCGGCCAAGACACCTGCCCTCCAGTGGCTGTCGGGGCTCTGTAGTCTTTGGTTGTAGTACACGGGTCCTGCAAGATAACTTTGTCACCGTGTTCTAGGAGCTGAAACTACCTGCATGTCCTCTATAGTTTATATAGAGCTCCCTATTTTTTTTTTCTTTTACCTACATCCAACACATTCAAACAGTCACAAGAATGAAAAGAAGTGTAAAGAAAGCAGATTTAACTTTGTTGTTATATTGTTTTCAAGTCAATTCTTGGGAAGTTTATGTCTGCACATCACAGGGTTTACAACAAAAAAGTGAAGGTGTCATTCATGTTTATTTTATTGGGGGATGAAGTCATTGTGTCAGGTGAGCATGAGAAGTGACAGCTCTGGTCAGGTGTCTCAGTGTTACCTGCCCTTGGTCTTGGAATTTTGTGCCTAATAACGACCAAGAGCACAAGTCAGCTTATGTGTGAATGTAATGAAACCTCAGTTAGTGGGAATTAGAGGATATATTCTCCATTAAGCTGTGGCTCTGCAGCTGACCAAAACAGTTTGCGTTATGTTAACGGTTTCTTTTAACTGTTCTAAGCTCTGTGCTGTAGAAAAACCGAAGAAAGAAACTGCCTCTTTGTCTTTTATAGTGAGACTCCTGTTTGTGCTGTCAGTCCTAGAGGACTTTGGGTTTTTCACATCAAACACAGAGTGTATTCCAAAGCCACCTTTGTTCCTACACAACTAATAGCAGCAAAGTTACTCGTTATTGATCGATCCCCAAGTTTGAAAGTGGAGCAGCACCCAGGAGAGATGAGGCTTCTGTACTTTAACTGTCACTACTGTCAAGTCAATGTTGCTCACTCAGCAGTGACTTTTTAAATGTTTCTGCAGCCAAGTCTGCTAACTGTTAGTCTGGTCTATTTACTGCCCATAACCATAAAGTGCTAGGTTTGCTGTTAAGACAGTCGCAAACATTGTATATGTCAAGTAGCGGAAGAAAAGAGCTTTGAATTGTCATAAAAAAAAAGTTTGTGAAATGTAATTGTCATTTCTCTCTAGTATACGGCTCCAAGTTGAATTCAGAGCACACGTATGTCGTTCAATAATCCAACACTGTGAGTTGTGTCATCCCCAGCCAAGCCCTGAAAATCTGCCACAACGAGTCTATGCTAACACCTTGCAGTTTTTTGTTTTTTCTTAAATTTGCATGGTGTGGATATTGAGAAGTGTGTTTTTCTCTGTCTCTCTCCGGCTCTCTATCTCTCTCTATCTCTCCCCTCACCCCATCCATCCTATGTGTGGGTGTGTGTTGTCTTTTTCTAGGAGAGGGCTAATGTTGAGGCCGAGCGTCGGGCCCTGCAGAGCCTCCAGGAGGGCTACGCTGAGCTGAAGAACCAGCTTCATAACTGTCCTGAGTCCCTGCGGGAACAGTTGCAGGAACAGCTCAAAAGGGTGGGTCCTCAAGTCAAGCAGAAGCACCTAGAGACCACCCCCTCACCTGCCGGCCTTGGTTGCATTAGCCTGCCCCGATTGAACCTGCTAAACGTGACCCAGGCCTGTCACCCGCCACACGCAACTCCCTCCTGCCTTTATAGATAGTAGCACCAACCCAGTTTCCTCCAACTCTGCAGCCACATAGTTACCGTCTTTTAAAAAGAGTGTGAACTATGTTAAACACCCAACTGTAAATTTTGAACTTATAACAACTGGTGTTTTAACAAAGCGTGTTGTAAAGTTAGAAATTATAACATGTGTGTAGACGGTACTTGCACTGGACAATACACATTCAAAACAGTAGTTACATATTTGGTCAGAAGTGAGTTAAGACCTGCATTTCTCTACATCAGTTTTACTTCTTAAAACTAGAATGACACTCAGAGAGCTCTTACTTCAGCCCAGGCCCAACAGTCCTCATATGAAACCAACTTTAAATTCATTAGATCTGGATTTTTATTTGGATCTGCTCCAACTTGCACATATGCCAGATTTTTTCACCATGATCCAAGATTTATTGTCTGAGAAATCAACAAAAATGTGGGAAAATGCCACAATATTAAAGAAAGTGAAAAAAAAATCCTGTTTCTCCCATCTGAAACAAATCAGCTCCAGAATGTAATGGACTGTTCCATGATTTATACCATAGAGCAAGAGTTTCATGGAAATCCGTTTCTGTGTAATCCTGCTAACTAGCAATCAATGTCATAAAACTGTGTTATTTCTCTGAGTTTATATTTTTAGAGTAAAAACCAAACAGACAGCTAAAATTAAGAGAAAAATGTAATGACCGGTTTTTCCCATGCTGTCAAAAGTATTAACTTTGATAAATTGACATCTTGGATGTTCAGTTTGTTATTTCACATAACCAAATGATGCTCTTACCTAAATCCTGTAATGATGAAACTTGGCTAAACTCCTGCTAAGCGTAACTAGCTTCTAGCTAGCTTACTATCTCAGCCTTTGAGTCAGGTGGATATTATGTGATTTAATGTTGTTTAACCACCATTAACTGATATTTAAAAAAAAAAAGTTTTATTATGTTGTTTGTGGGAAACCATACAGCAACCTATCAAACAGAAAACTTATATAAAAGAAAAATTTAAATCTATTTTATTTACTCCCTACTTCTCTCTGCCTTTGTAGGCAGTGCATGTGTCACCACTCGGCACATACAGGTGCCATCCCACACTGCGCTACTGGCCTGACCTTTAACCCTTCAGCACTCAGTTTACATGCACACACTCTCTGCGTATTCATGAGCCGCCCTCTCAGTGCCCCGCTGCAGGAATTCTCCCTCCTCGCCGCACCTACGTGCTACTGGAGCCCTGGGTTCAGACAGGAGCACACAAATGGCCCCTGGTCACTTCAGCTGCTAGTGATGCATTTTGGTTAAACGTGCTCCATGTAATACGAACCCCTCCCCACTGCACTGCATGCCCGAATCTGATGTGCATCTCCTCTGTGAATTCTCATGACTCACATAATATGTATAACTCCTCACTAATCAATTAACATACGCCCTGACTAGACCAATTGTGTGTCTGTGCTTAATCTCATCCTTTGACTTCTTTTATGGAAATTACTGTTTTAGGGTCAAATGTGAATTTAGCTTTCTTTACTTATCAGGATGGTAAAGATGGTAAAAAGATGCAATTTTACCAGACAGAACAAGATTTTATGTAAAGTAACAGGCTTTTTTGAAATGAAGTAATGTGAGTCATTTGTTTGGATCACACTCAGAGAGTAGGGCAGCCAGTCGATATGAAGTCTGAGATCAGGATGTTATGATGGGCAAGTGGGAATTTCAGGCTCAGTCAGGAGAGCAGGAACACATTTCAGTCAGTGGTGTAAGGGAGATAAAGTCAAAACAAAAAACAGAAGTTGCTCCCAAGGTGTCTAGCTGTTTGACATCCGAGTCCTCAGTTCTTGTGTTTTGATCACTTGTAAGAAGAAGTCATTTTCATCACACACACATGCATGTCAGTGACTAGACATTGCAGGCTGTTGGGTCACAGGAGCTATACGCTGACTCAAGAGCCTTCAGACTCAAACACTCATCTGGCTGCCACTGACACAAGAGACATGGAACTTAAACTTGTCTGCAGCTACAGGTGTTGTAGCAACAAAAGGAAGGACTCTAAGTAAACTATGTATTTACTTATTGTGTTTTATATAAATTAATTTCATTGCAGACATTGCTGCATTTGTACAGCAATTACGATTTATTTTTCATTGTACGTGTATTAGCTTTAGAGTTTCACTTTATTTGTCTACATTGTTAGTGTTTATTCTTTATACTAGCAAGAGAGCGAATTGGAAATGATAATGGGAAGAATCAAATCAGATTTTAACCATAAATCTTCCATTGTGAAATGTTTTTTCAGGCTAAATGACCCCCCCATATTCTACAGTAAATTTAATGACGAGACACCAGTAGCTGTGTTGCAGTAGAAGCATGTGTTTCATGACTGCCTGCTTGACTGAGCACGAGCTTCAGCCATGCTGGGAAAACTATTTTAAAACTATTTCATGCATAAGTGTCAAATATGTTTTCGCTTTGCTGTCAGCAGTAACGCTAGTCCGGTGATAGAGGATGGCTTTAAAATGAGCAATGTAAACAGTACGTTTTTCTGTATATGATGTAACCGCTCGTAATGTGCACGCGCCTCCATCAGGATGGAGAGGTGCTGGAAGCAGGAACCAAAAAGTTTGAGGACCTGGAGTTTCAGCAGCTGGAGAGAGAGAGCAGCCTGGAGGAGGAGAGAGAAACCATCAGCCAGCAGCTGCTCCAGGAGAGAGCGGAGTACCACAGCAGCGTGGCCAACAGGAAGGTGAGGAAACGCCTGATCGTCTGTGGAGGAACAGGAAAACTAGTAGATCAAGATTACGCTCTTAACAATATGGTTTTTTGTGTTAGAGATGAAGCTGCCTGTGGCAAATAATATACTCAGCTATGCAGTATCTATTTAGTCTGACCCTATTTTTACAAAGTTGTGCAATAGTTGGTGTGCTGCTTGCATTGAAAATGTAATTGTTTTTGTGTTGTCCTCTGCACAGGAGAAGGTGTCTGCGTTAGAGAACCAGGCCAACCAGCTCAGCCTACAGGCATCTCAGGAGTGTGAGCGTTTGGCTAAAGACAGAGGCCTCGCACTGCAAATGCTCCAAAAGGTACAAACTCATCTGTCAGTGCATTAAATAATGTTCCACTAAAAACCCGATATTTGAAAGTATAGAGATTGTGTATTTTGTATTTAAGGAGTTTACAAGAATACTGATGTTTCAGGCACATTATCGATCAATCAAAATTTGCCTGTATAGCCAATATTCACAAATCACATTTTGCCTCATAGGTCTTATAAAGATGCAACATCCTTTTCCCTTTAGAGTAAGGAAAAACCACGGAAGAAAAATATTTTAACAGAGGACAAAAAACACAGCAACCTCAGAGAGTCACAAGTGAGGGATCCCTCCCCCAGGACAGACAGAAGTGCAATAGCAAAATAACAAGCATTCATGAGAAAAGACAGTTTCTAGAATAAATGGAGAGGTGTATTCATAGTGGTATTGGCAGCAATAGTTCTATATGTGGGCATATTGCACATCTAAGCAATCAAGTTGTAATCATAATCTACGATTAGCTGCCACCACGATCCATCATGTGGCTTGACGATAACAATAAGGAAGGAGTTGAGTGAGTAAATGTATTGATGAGACAATAATGTGATAAATCTTTATCTTTACGTTTCCAGGAGAAGGAGAGACTGTCAGCGCTGGAGAAGAGATACCATAACCTGACTGGAGGAAAGAGCTTCCCCAAGTCCTCCACTGCGATGAGAGAGGTGAGAGAAGGGCTGAGGCTCAGTGTGTATTTGGTGAAAACAAACACTCATTCACACTCAGTGCTCCAGGCTTGAAAACACCACAGAGCTTTGATGACTCACAGCTGATCCTTCACCTCGTTCACCTCTCTAACTGGCTGTGATTGGTTGCAGTGCAGACTCATGGGTAATCCTTTGGATGCTACATGTGGTGAAATCAGTCTAATCCGCAGATTTATGTTGTAATTGAAATGCTTTTTCATGATGAGCTCTTAATTAATATTGTGTAGAGTGAACTAATTCTTATTGGTCACTACTTCCATTCACTTAAGTGTATAACTTGTTAACCTGTTGTCACTGGTGAAGGCTGCCTGAGGGAAGGCAAGAGACAGAACGCCTGAGCCGTACATGAATTTGTTTCTAGTGTCCCAGACATTTTCTGCAGGCATTGAACACTTATTCCCTGACTGTTGAAACAGGAAATGCTCCAAATCAGCGAGGCTGACCTGTTGTCGGAGGATGTCCACTCCTCCCAGCATTCCCTCTGTCAAGCCTCTCCTCCCTACTTACATCCCTCCCCTCCCTGTCAGTTGTACCCCAGCAGCCCTACGGAGGTAATCAGACTAATGATCCCCTGCATGAAGCCCACTACTCCCTCACGGCTTTTAATGCAACTCAACCCCAAAGGTTGCACTGTGGGTGTTGTACTCGCACTGTGGCTATAATTACGTCTGTGATGTATTGTGCTGCACTATGTTGGCTCAGGCTGATGTTTTTTTCAATAGAACATAATTAATGATAGTTAAGAGGAGCAAGCGCTTTAGGCTGAAATTGGGTTTGGTCCTGGGATGTAGTGGATTAACTCACCTACATTCTCCTCTGCTCACATATTATGCTCAGAAGAATCAACACTCTCCTCTCACAGTTGTTTATTTGCCTTATGATCAACCAGGGGTGACAATTTTTGATTTTTCTTATCGGCCACTACATCATTGGCTGGAAACCAACAGTGCCTGTTTGTGACCTGATTGTGTGTCCGCCATGTTTTACGCTAAAGATGCACTGTGTTCGTTGCTTAGTGTGTTCCTTTCTCTTTACACACACACACACACACACACACACACACACACACACACACACACACACACACACACACACACACACACACACACACACACACACACACACAACAGGCTGCTGCTGAAATTCAATTCACCTCAAATATGGAGATATACAATG
This sequence comes from Hippoglossus hippoglossus, assembly GCF_009819705.1. Taxonomy (NCBI): domain Eukaryota; kingdom Metazoa; phylum Chordata; class Actinopteri; order Pleuronectiformes; family Pleuronectidae; genus Hippoglossus; species Hippoglossus hippoglossus. Next base: position 21,180,597 of record NC_047163.1, on the reverse strand, counting down.
GAAATGTACCTGTTCACTTATAGTAATATTACAACCTCTCTCTCATAACACTCACACTGCGCATGTTTCAGTTAATATAACAACAACCATATAACACACGGTCGTTGGCTCAAATAATCTCTAAACCAATAGGTTCAAGGCATTGTGGGAGGCCTCTGTGCTTTTGTGTGCCTGTGTGTGTGCGTTTATATCTGTGTTTATATTTTATATTTGCATTGTCCTCATGGATTCTCATCTTGTCTGACTGTTGTTGGCTGCTTGCCTCAGGAGTATATGAAGCTGTCGGACGTTTATAAGATGTACGGCGGTGGCAGCCGCCATGGCAGCAGCAAGCCCGCCTCACACGGTCAAGTGTTTGCTGTAGATGCTACATTAGCTGGCACCTGTGAGGTACCATCACTTCCTGTCTGTCTTCTCCCTGACTTGTTTTCTGCCTCTAACTCACTCTGTCTTCCCATCCCTGCGTTTTCATGTCACGCTGCTCCCTCTGCTGGCTTGCTGTGTATCAGCCTGACTCTACTGTTGGCCTTGTTTGTACTCACCCTCTGTAGCTGTGAGTCAGTGTTCATTTACAGACACTGAGGTTTGTGTGACTGGATCATAGCAGCAATCAGAGGTTTTTTATTTATAACTGCAGGTATTAAACGGTAACTTTTTTATCATATTCACAAATTACAGTTTACCTCGTAGGGCTTAACAAACTGTATAAGGTGGGACATCCTCTGTCCTTAACCCTTGAGAAGGACGAGGAAAAACCTCCCAAAACATTCTTTTAACAGCAGCAACCTCAGGGGTTATCACAAGTGAGGGATTCCTTTCTCAGGACGGACAGAGTAGATGCAATAGATTACACCACTAAGAGAGCACATCTACAACATAACAATATTTACAACATTCAGGAGAAAAGACAGTATCTAAGATAAATGAATACCAGTGTCAGTATAATTAAGTATTTTATCATAGTATCATTTATGCATTTTCTCCTTTTTAACAAAATAAACAAATCATATTAAATGTATTTCTGTTTGTGAAACTTAACTAAACATAATAGACCAAAACCATTTGACCAGTTTTTTTCGTGACAAAAAAACCAAAACACTAATAAAGAAGTGATTTATATGTGTCCGTATATGTCACATTTAAATAAATTTAAATGAAAGAAAGAAAGTGTATAAATCTAAAATCATACTAATCCCAGGATGTTGGTGGTGAATGATGGGATGAGGCCAGTGATGGTTGCATATACTCGTCTGACTCTAATGCAGATTGGGTGTATTGTGTTGCCCTTTGCTGTTTGTTTTAATCCAGTGTGTGTTTTGTTTCACGTCCCTGCCTCGCTCACACCTTCATGATGCAGTAGGTCACTGTTCGATATGTTTCCCACCTGCTGCTTCTCCTGCTGACGTCTCTCTCTCTCTCTCTCTCTCTCTCTCTCTCTCTCTCTCTCTCCCCCCCCCCCCCCCCCCCCCCCCCGCCCGCCCCTCCGCTCCTCCTCCTTCTCCACCTGTGTGTGTGTGTGTGTGTGTGTGTATGTTGGAAGGAGTATGTGACGGTGGGCCAGTTAAATCAGATGTATGGGATGCCAAAGGTGGAGTCGTCCCCTACCTCCCCGCTTCGCCAGCCCCTGCAGTCTGGAGGGGTAGACCCTGCCTTCTCCTGCCTCCCCTCTCCTCATGGCTCCTCCCTGTCTCTCTCTGTGGAGGTGTGTGCTGTTCTTCCCTTCTCTTCTCCCGCTGACCATCTGTGTGCTCGCACTTGTTTGAGGGTGTAAGGCAGTAGTTGATAAAACAAACTCATGTCTGCTTAAAAGGCTGAGAGCTTATAATGATTACCAGTTGTGTCACTGGGCTTGAAGTAGTTGTACAGTTGCAGAGCTTTTTTAACAGCAGATATTTTTGACTTATCACAGCAGAAAAAACATGCAGGCGACCACTAATATTCATTCACAACGTGTCTGTTCCATCAAGTGTCTGAGGAAACTTTCCCAGTGGGACAGGAAGTGCAGAACCAAACCCTGGACCTGGTTCAAACAAGTTGTGTCTCAACAGAGCTGCAGTTGGACACAACAAGAACGTTTTAATAATATATTTATCTTTTCCTGCTTGCCTTTTGTTTAACCTCATGAAATGGTTCCCAGACAAATTCAAAAGACGAGATCAGTGTTTTCTTAATCCAAACTATACTATTTTTTTTTTTTAATGCAGTGTATTATACAAGTTGTCATGACTTGACAACTGAAAAATATCAGATCAATTAAACTGTGACTTTTGCGCATGAATTAAAAATTATACTTATTTTTCATTTCCCTGCTCTTTCTGGAGCAGTTTCACCACTCGCAACAATGAATTCAAAGTTTTGCAGGCGTCAGCAGTTCATTCTCTCCTTTTTTGCACTGCATTGTGGGAGAACAGTGTACATCAAACATTGACTGCACTTAGTATGCAAACTGTCTGCTTTAAGTATAGTTTATTTTTCACTTAAATGAGACAGCCCTCCCCCTTTTTGTCTTCTAATTGCCTCCATCCTTTGTATAACGGTGCCTTGCTCTGCCGTGCATCTCCTCCTCCCAGCCTCATGCACGAAAAGGAAATCTATTTTGACTTACTTAAAGATGTAGTCAGTGTATATTGCTTTAAGCACTACAGGAAAATACTGAAGCCCATGAAGACGCTAAACCCTGCGATGCTGCTGAATTTGTCAGAGTCTGGAGCTGTTGCTGTCTGTTGTAGTGCAGCTTTGCCTGAAGTCACAGACGCCCATTGTTTTCAAAGATCTGCTGCAAGCCGCTCACAGTCATTCTCATCATTTTACTTATGTAATCCGTCACATTAGATATCACCTGTGTTGCATTTTCCCCCCAGTCACCGCTTCTGTAGCCTCAAATTAGATAGTCGCCGCTGTATTGAATTTGAATAAGTCACCGTTATCACGTCATTCCCACGAGGAGAAGACTGTGGTGCAGTGAAGCAAAACAAATAAGGACAGTTCTACGTGGTGATTATCTGCTAATGCTAGTCATGTGAGCAGCAGATATTGTATGTGTGCAGCATTTCTCAGTCAGCTGTTAAAAAAGCGTTGCAGAACTATTGAGATGGAACAGACAAAAGTAAAACCTCAGCAATAACAGCTGCAAAATGACAAAACAAATTCTCATGTTATTTCTTAAGATACTGTAAATCCTCAGCTCCAGAGATACTGTGGGTATTATGGTCCAAGGAAAGCTGAAGTGAAGTGAAAATTAGAGGAAAACTTGAATGTTCTTGTGAGAAACTGGGTCAATGCAGAAGAAGTAAAATACATGTTAAGACGAGATTGAGCAGCTGCAGGGTATAAAGCATAAAGCAGCCGACAACAATAAAGTGTTGCAGATATTTAATTTCCAAAGCATAACAAACCTTAATTACAGCTTTTGAGAGTGTATAAAGCAAATGTTTCTACCCTCTTCCTTCCTACTGTCTTTGAATGCTTTCTAATCTTTTTCTTGTCTTCTTTTTTCACTCTCTTCTCTCCTCTCCTGCTGTGCCGCTCCTCTGTGTGCTCTGCAGTACCAGTCTGAGGGCAGCAGGCATCACCTGCCCAAGCTAGATTTAGAGCAGTGGTACCAGGAGCTGATGGCTGACTCCAGCCAGCTATGTTCTCCCCCTCTGCCATCCAAGTCTCTCTCAGGCCGCAGGCCTGTGCTGCAGGTAGAGGGCCTCCTTTCCTCCTTGTCCTCATTTTTTCCCCACTCACCCTTTTGCTGTTTGTGTGTTTCCAGGGGTGGGGTAGGTTCACCGGTGTCATAGTCATCACCGGTGTTATAGTACACCATAATAGGAATTGTGCAATACCGTAAACACCGTGATAAATCAACAACTAAATTAAAACATAAGGGCTATATCAGCCGCTGTCTCTTACAATGTGCATAGTAAAAACATGGAGCAGCCCAACTGATCTATTAGAGCGCCTAAGCTTAGAGAGATGAGTTGAGTGTCGAAGCCAGACTAGGACACAGAGTCAGCCTTAAGAGTGAATACTCTGTTGAATCGGTTTAAATCATCCCACACGGAGCAAACTACAGTATTGGGCTCGGGTCATTTTCCTGTCTGTGCCTGTCCAAACCAGAAAGAAAACTAACCGAGCCCAACCCTAAGGGAAGGCTATCCATTTTTTTTTCCAAACCCGACTCGAGCCTGATGTAGTTAATATAATTAGAAATTTTTAAAATCAAGAAGATAGCTCAATGTAACAGAACCCGTGAATATGAGGAGGGGACCCGGGTCAAAACCAGTATGTAGACAACCAGCGCTGGTGGAGCACATCCCAAAACCACACCAGTGTCACCTCACGCATCGCGTTTACCACTGGAACGCCATAATTGCCAGGACTAGTAAGAGATGGAAAGATATCATTAGACAGAACAGGCTTCTTCTCCCGAAACTTGAAAATAATATCTTGATATGATACCGTGATAAAATACCGTCACCATCGAAAACCAGAAAAATACAGTGATATCAATTTGAGGTCATATTGCCCACCCCGTGTGTTCCTCTGCCAACTTTCAATCTGCTGCTGCAGACTCACACCCAGAGAAGAAGTTGGCTCTGTGTGTTTTGTCAAGAGGATGGAGAGAAGAAAATAAAGCTTTTTCATGTCAGCTGTGTCATCATGCTGCCTTCACATCAGAAATAAAAAGTTTGCAGTGACAGTCTTCCCCCTTGAAGCCTCTTGAAAGCACAAGACACCACAACAGTTCGGTGTGACACACTTTGAAGAGACGCTGCAGGTCACAGATGTGTGCTGTGAGCGTCTCTCTTATTTTCACTGTTTCCTTTGGTGTAAAACATGAAGCCATTTATGTGCTTAAGGTTGGAATAAAACTGAGAGTAGCTGTCTGTAGCACGAGTCCACAAGACACTTCAATCACTGCTTCAATCACGTCTTTACTTTGAACGAGTCCACACTGTTGTCCACACATGAATGCAGCATTAGCTTTTAGTGGCCTTATTAATGAAAAAGGGCGGTGCTGCTGTATCAGGTGTGTGTTGTGTGTCTGCGTGTGTGTTAACTCACATTTGTGTGCTGTCACTGATGTTTCTCCATGCAGGCATGGAATAAACACTGGAATAAACTGTTGATGTAGGGATGCCAGCACTCTATTTACTGTGACTACATCAGTGACCAGTAATCTCAGCATCATGCTTATCATGCTTTTAACCACACGTTTCCATCAGGTTCTCACAACTCATCCATGGTGGATTTCAGTTGTATTTACAACCCCGGTTCTAACACGCCAACCTGGCGTAACATTGGTTGGTTTTAGCACCTACAGGCGGTGATTCCTAATGTTGACGTCTACATCCTGTGTGGGTTCTCACTCAGGTGTTCCGCTCCAAGCTGGACAGTGATCCAGGCCTTTCTCTCCATCAGCCCAAGTCTGGCTCCGCATCCCCCCTGCAGCACGGAGCAGCGACGCTGGGACGCAACACCAGCTCCAGGGTACACTTCAACCTCAAACCTTCTTTGGGAATGTCGAGCTCACTTCTGCAGTCTAGATGAATATTTAAACACAATTTGTAAACCCGGGGTTTGACATTACATTCTGATATTCTTGTCCTCTCCCTCTGACCCAGCAGAGCCCCCTGCTGGTGGCCAACAGCACCGGCAGTCTGCCCAGGAACCTGGCTGCGACGCTGCAGGAAATAGAGATCAAGAGACAGCTCGCTCTGCAGCAGAAAGGTGAGTGACCTTCCCTGCACCTGAGTTTCACTCAACAAACATCAACACGTCTTAGCACTGAAAAATCCATGAAGCAGGTTGTATCATAATAGTTCAATAATCAGGACCATATATCTATCTGAACATAACACAGGCATCCAACATTTTTTTAACTCATTAATGGCAAAAGATTTGTTACAAACAATGAAATCATGGTTTATTTATCCATGATAAATCAGTCAGTGACATATAATGACACAGTTATTAATAGATGAAATAAATATGTGCTTTTCTCTGTCAACTCTCGTCATCTCGGGAACCAACCCCCTCCAAGGGATTGCAAGATAAATGTGAGGTGTCGTAAGACAACAGGATAGTAAAGCGAAGATAAAAGAAACCATTTGCAGCACAGGGTTTTTTTTGTTGGTCTTTAATCTATTTTTTTTTTTTTTCTCTTTCTTCAGGCCTGTAATAAAAAATAAAAATACCCTATTCCTTTTGTAGTCAGTTGGTACCAGTATGTAAAGTATGCATGTGCAATAGATGATATTAAGGGGTTACAAGCACAAAAGGTCGTGACGAAGGTTAAACATAGGTTAAAGTTGTTCACTTTTCCTGAGAGATCAGTTTACTTACACTGTGGCTTTAAGTGTTTGACACAGAAAAGAAGACAGAGAAAACAAATGACAGCAGCATCTGTGGACTGAGGAGCAGACATGAATGATAAATCTGTCTGAGAACAGAGTAAAACATCAGTCAGATATTCAGCTGTAGTTGGCGCCTTCAGCAGTGCACACTCAAATTCTCATTAACTTGTTAGTGGTTATTGTGAAGTGTTGCCATGCCCTCTTTCATTGAGCTCTTGTATGTATGTGAGCGACATTAGAGAACAGTGTTGCTGTTTGACTAAATGGATCAATGCAAAGCAGCTGTCTGGTGCTTAAGCTCAGCTGGCTGCCACCCACGGGTGCTGCGTTTGGAAATGGGAGCTGGTCACACTCGTCTGCAGTTCAGGGGTTTCCTTACGTCTCTGTCTTTGTCTGTGAATTTGTCTCTTCCTGTGCTGTTGCACCACAGAGCCCCAGACCTCCAGACAGAACACCGTAGAGGAAAGCTCAGCAGGTAGCTGGATCACAGTGTCCAGGAGTCGATGAGTTCTCATGTTTTCTTCATTTTGTTCAGCGGGACTCTGCATCTCTTTTCTCTCTTTTTTTCATCTGCTGTCTCTTCATACGTCACATGCCGTGTCTGAAATTAACTGTTTTTCTGCCATGAAATAATCTCATGTTCACCCTTGAATCCCTGAAAAAGTGGTAAAATCACTTCTGCTTTCTGACATGCACTAAACTCCAGATAATCTCCTGCCATTCTCAGGAGGGGCAGAATGTGAGAACCCAAATGTGAGAGTTCAGACATTATCGCAAGGTCAAGCTCCCATGATTCACTGCAAGCGACAGATGCAAAAAATGAAAGTAATGAAAATAAAACAAATATCCCAGGTTAAAAAAGCTGTGACATAAACGTCAAAGACACACACAACAAAGATGTCAAAATAGCTTTTGTTGTGGAGGCCAGTTGTTGGTGTCTTTGTGCTGTAAACAAAAACACATTATGTCTGCAGAGGAATGAATACGTTACATCCTGCCTCTGCCTTCTTTACCAGCCCTCACCTGCCAACAGGCTCCGAAGACTTCTGTGTTGTTGTGAACGCGTCTGAGCGGAGAGAATCTCCTGCAGCATTGCTCATATGTGAAAAGTCTGGACCCAATTTTACAGACATCCTCCGGAGGTTGTGTCTGAAAACAGCTTTGCAGAGTTTAAATTCATCATTCAGATAAACTCAAACAGCGGAGCACAGAGCAGCACAACAGGCAGCCAATCAGAAGCACTTAAACTTCAATACAGATAAAAAATAAAGACTGTGTAATAACCATAAAAGTTTCGTCCATGTGTAAAACCAGTCTGGCAGGTTTGATTTCTCTATCAAAGGTGATGTTTACCCGAACTTAACACTTGGTGACTGTTAATTTCAGACCCTGTCTTCACCTCCCCCTCCCCCTCCTCCATCTCTAGTGTGTCATTAACTCTTCTCCCCCAAAAGATTTCTTTTCATCTTTTTTTCTTTTATCTGTAACATCGAACGCTCTTTCTCGTTCCATCAATCTTCTATGAACGTTCCTGCTCGTGGAGAATAAATCTTGCATGTTCGGTGTTCAGTGCGCTGCTCCTCCTCTGGAGTGCACCGACCTTGGCGCCTCTTTCCAGATGTACCTGCCCGGCATCAGGTGCTCACAGCAGCATGGGTGTGAAACGTGACAAGTGAGATAGAAACTTGTGCTTTACATTTGCTCCAACTTTGTGGTGATTTTGTCCGGGTTTTCACAGTTATCTTCGAGCCTGTGATTCTGAGAGAGCACATACTTGTATGTGTGGTGCATGGTTTATGGTCTTGTAGTCTGTGGGCTGGTGCTGGTTGTTAATTTTGTGCGTCTTCAGTTTTATATGCTTGGGACGACCTCCTCCACAGCGACTTGTTGGTTTCTGGCCTCTGCCACACAGGCCTCTGCCGGCGTGTTGATGGTTTTGCTCGCAGGGTCTCGGTTCAGTCATTGAACCTGATCAGATCCAAATCCACTGATCTGCTCCTTCCCTCCCTCCAGGTCATCAGGTGATCGAGGAGCAGCGCCGGCGCCTGGCCGAGCTCAAGCAGCGAGCGGCGGTGGAGGCTCAGTGCCAGTGGGAGGCGCTCCATGGCTCTCAGCCCCACCTCATGTCCGCGTCCTCCTCGTCGCCCTCTTACTCCCCCGTCATGACCTACAGCCCCACGCTGAGCCACAGCTCTGTGGGACTCCCACCTCTGGTTCACCACTCCATCCTGCACCACCATCCCTCGTCAGCCGGAGAGCAGCCCTACGACACCCTGAGCCTGGAGAGCTCGGACAGCATGGACACCAGCATATCCACGGGGAACAACTCAGCCTGCTCGCCAGATAACATGTCCAGGTACGATTGAGGAAGAGACACACGAGTCATGGCCAAGATCAAGGCTTTATATTGATCACTTATCAGTCAAGTCATTGTAACCCTCTGATGACATGAACCAGAATTAATATGACTGATTACATAGGTATCACAGAAGTAGTCAGTTCTACTCAGACTGTATAACAGAATAAAGAGTGAAAATAAAAATGATAATTTCCATTGAATATCTGACAAAATAATGGCTGTATGATTTGCTATTACTTAGAGCGTCTTCCCTAGCCCCTAACCTAAACCTCATTCTAATCCTAACCCTAAAACCAAGTCTTAACCCTGAAACAGCTCATTAAAAGTGTGTCAGAAAGTGACGACCGGCCAAAATGTCCTCACTCTATAGGTTGTAGGCTTAATGGTCCTCACAAAGATATCTGTACAAGTACACGCACACACACACAGCAAGCCGTCACACTCCCAGATTGCTCTGCACCACTTAAAGTCTTCATCCACAGATCGGTTAATTTGGAGACCATCTGTCCATGTGACTGTGACTCTAAGCTGTGTTCTGTATCACAAGTGTTCACCACAGCAGGCTCCCAGCACCACACACTGTTCATATCTCCTTTATAGCTCTCACGAGTGCAATTCCAAAAGCTATTAGTGCTACTTTTATTTTTTGGGGATACATTTTATGGGATTTGTTTTGTAATGAAGAACGCACGGTAAAGACAGTAGGGAGGAAAGGGTGAAGAAAACGCAAAGTTTAAGAGCCAAGTTTTGGCCAAGACACAGTTTCATAGCATTATATCAGTAACTTATTTGCTATGATTTCAAATAAATTGTAACAACGCTTCATTAAAATATCTAAACACAACTCCACCTGCAATGTTATGTATATATAAATATATTCCCAATTTTATTGGGAACAAGGTAACAGGACATTTCCTTTTGGTCGCCTTTTATTTAAGTTATATCCACTTTACCTGTGGCTTTGCTTGTCTCTGCTGTAACTTCAGGGGCTAACAACATTTCCTTCTGCTGTTGGTATTGTCATGGATCATGATTATTTATTGTCGTTTGTTACGTAACGTGCCTATTTTATTGTTTTTATTGAAAGCCTGCCTGCTGACAAAGTTACACATTGTAGGTTTAACAAAAGAGAAACATTTTTACCCTCCCTATTCACTTTGGTTATTTTACATGTTAAAATCTTTCCGTCTGTGAAATAAATAATAGCTTCATGTCTGTGTTATTCACAAAGTTGCATCATATAATGTGCACACTTACTTGGAGCTGTTAGGAAAAACTACATATTTACGATTCTTAGGTAGAGAAGCTGTTATTACTGTGTTACAGTGAGAAAATACACGAGACGTTTGTTGTGCTGGCGAGCGGAGACGGACTGAAGATGTCTATATTTCATCATATTTTCACTCGCAGATCCTCACAGCACAATAACATCAATTTTTAAATACATTTACCTGCTTGAAGCTCTCATCCAGTGCAGCTCCGCAAACTCTCTGGAAACTAAAGCAGGATCAAACTGGTCGAAAACAAACTGACACGTCTTTCTCAGATCTGGTCCAATCAGTGTCAGCCGCCTCTGATGCACAGCGTTCGGCCAAGTTTGAGTGGACCCATGTTGTACTATTGAACAAGGTTGCACTGGATTTAGTGAGCTTCATATTTAAAGGTCTAATGGACATATTTGGTTAAATTTCCTTCAGTAAAGTCTGTATTCATTATAGTCATGAATTACCATCGTCATTAGGCCTTGCTCTTGTTCTGTGGGAGTGTAAAGAATTTTTTTTACATGTCTGGCGAAAGTACTGAAGAACTATAATTTATCTGTGAAGAAATTCACAAATATCTACGTCTACAAAATTACCCTGTGGATAAAGATATTGTTTGAACCCTTTGAATAAGATATTATGACATTTAAAACCTTAGAATAGGTGTGAATGCATGAATGAACGTTTTTGTTGTTGTTGTGTTTGTTACCAGTGTTGGAGGAGTGGACTCCCTGAAGATAGAGGAGATGGAGAAAATGCTGAAGGAGGCGCACCTGGAGAAAGCCAGACTTATTGAATCGCGGGTAAGACAACTTCAAGTCTGCGTGTTGCTGCATCAGACTGTGATTATCCTGAATCTATTCACAGTGACTGATGAGAGCTCTTACAGCGTTCCTGTCAATAGTTTTCTTTTCGATATAAAGGACCTGACAGCAGCTCAGTCCTTTCATTCATTTTTATCGGCCTCCTTGTTTCAAACCTCTTTGTGCTTTGATGAGGAAGTTTAGTGTGAAGTAAAAAGGCCAATAATGATGGTCCAATCAATTTTCTGCTCTGAATCATTTTCTCTCACATTTCCCTTTACTCTGCTGAACATCCATCCATCTTCACACTCCTTTTTACAAGTTATACTGTATTGATTGAGTCAGTTGAGGTGATTTAAACCTGTATGCCACTGCTCGGAGTCCGACTGGTCTGGTTTGAGACTAAGTAAACATCACACTTTTTCCATATCATAAACATTCTTTGACACCAAAATTAGCACGCAGGTTTTTTTAAACACAGGGCTGCTAAAAAAGGTGATGAAGTCCTTTTCCGTTACCAGTAGAGGAGTTTGCCTCTGTTTTTTTTTTCCTCCCCTGGAGCGTCATGTTTAACGTCACAAACACACTGAAAACTGAGCGCTCTCACTGTGTTGTTAAATGAGCGTGTTCAATCAGATTTCACATTTCCATGACTGCAGAGTCATTTGACCCTGGAGTGAATGGCGATTGAATCCATTTCCATTGCAGACGAAACCCAGAGTGGATGTTAGTGGGGTATGCTATAGGCATATTATGCATGTTTAAAAGGTTTAGAACCTTATTTAATTATCACAAAGCTAATTAACACCTGAAACTCCTATTTATACTGTAGGAAGTCAATGTCTGAGGACCAGGAGGCTGCTCAGAAAGTGGACAGCAATGTGCTGGATGTTTTTTTTGTTTTTTAAATGAATGCATGAATGTGAGGCTGAGTTCTGGCTAGAAAAGTCTGCCCTGCTAATGCCTTTCAAAGATCAAAAACTTTGATTTAACCAAAGCACTCTCCTCTAGGAGCGAGAGAGCCTGGTTCGCCGTCAGATGCTGGAGGAGGAGAGGAGGAGGAGGGAGGATGCGGAGAAAAGGCTGCAGGATGAAACTTTCCACCGGCAGCAGCTTGTGGAGAAGGAGGTCAAGATGAGGGCCAAGAACTTCTCTCAGGTCAGTGAAATGAGACTTAATTCAGTCTGCACGGTAGAAAGGTGTGAAATCACTTCAGCTCTCTGCTGAAAACATGACAGGGCTTCACAGATGTGGGCACCTGTAGGTAAATATCCATTTTTTCAGACTGGTAAATGGCATGATCATGGCAATGATATGTGCCAGTATTCAACATGATTACAATTCCAATTTTTTGGGTATGCCAAATTTAAAGAAAAAACTACTGCAAAACAACCCTGGGACCACTGAAGGACACTAAACCTCTGCAGGAAAGAAAGGAATTTTATTTCACTTGTAACCAATCTTTGTCATATCCAACCTATTAGATTGTACTGGCTACAATATGAACCAATACAGCCCCATCTCATTATGACAGTGCACCCACCTTTTTGTACTAGTTGTTTATTCTCCTTTATTTGTGTCTGATTGATCCCAGGCCCGTCCTATGACGCGCTACCTGCCCATCAGGAAGGAGGAGTTCGACCTGCGCTCTCACGTGGAGTCGTCGGGCCACAGCGTGGACACCTGCTACCACGTCATCCTCACTGAGAAGATGTGCAAGGGCTACCTGGTCAAGATGGGGGGCAAGATAAAGTCCTGGAAGAAACGCTGGTTCGTCTTCGACCGCCTCAAAAGGACCCTCTCCTACTATGTTGGTGAGAAGAGTGAAGACACGAGATTCATGTTCTGATTTGGTTTTATTGCTCTGAGCCACGTGCTCAGCTCTGTGAGGTTTCGGCTGCAGAGTGGTCTCATCCTCTTCAGACACAACATCTGGCTCTTGAAGCAGTCGGAATTATTTGAGATAATTTGAGTGAGGGACTCTGGTGATTTGGTCCTTTTGACATATGGTTCACTTAGGCATCAGTATCAAAAAAATATTTTTTACTGGTCAGGAATTAGTTTTGTCTGCCGCAAAAAAATATATAACGTAAACTTGCAAAAACTATGGCAGGTCAAAGTGGATTCACTCTCTATTCACCATCAGGCTAGAGACGTACAGCATCACCTTGTAATATATATAATGCAGTATACACAGTATATAATGTGATATAATGCTGTTCAACATAACAAGTAATTCATTGTATTTTATTATGGTTAAAGGTAAAGGAAGTATTCCGATGCTTTACTAGCTAACAATTCTACAACATAACAATAGTTGATAAATGTCTGAATTGAAAAGGTCTGTTAAGTAAAATGTATTTCAGGTATTAAAGGTGAAAGTACTTGCATATTTTATCATTTGTATGTTACCCTTTAATTTCTACTCAAATCATAGAAAGAGGGGAAAGAAAAGCAACAACAACGTAGGTGCACACAAATAAACAATTCGATTTTACAACAGAATTTGACAAAATAAAAGCATTAAAAACAACTTTGGATGAGAACAATCAGAGGAATCAACATTATCAAATTGTAAAGAAGAGTAAAAAAAATAATTTTGCAAAGTTAGAATGCTGAATAGTTTAACAGTTATGTGACGTTTCAGTTAAAATAACTAGAACCAAAATAAAAATACAGTTGCTACAGGAAGTTGGAAGGTTTAAGATCAAATTTCAGAAATGACCAAAGGGTAGAAGTGTTTGTTCCACGAGTCAGGTGAACTATAAGAAAAGGGCAGATTTCCAAGTTCAGAAGGAACTCGTGTGACGGGAGGTAAAAGCCAGTTGGTTGAGTGGATGTGATAATTGAGGCCATCTGATTGTTGGAGTAGTATGTCAAATCTGAAATGCAGTGCAGTTACAAAAGTACGATAATTAAGTGAAAAAAATTAACTTATATATACAAGTACCTCAAATGCACTGAAGTACTTCTTTTCAGTACAAATGACGATTGCAAAGTGTCCCTGCTCATTCATTCAACTAAATTAAATTTTATTTGTATAGCACCACGTACATTATCTCAAGGCAATTTACATAGGTCCTTCAAATTATTTTTTTAATCATATGTTCCTGTAGGTTTGCTGTTGAAGGGTTGTCTTGCGTTACAGCAGTCCACATCACACTCAGTCAGAACATGATATAACATCTATATGGAAATGTTACATGTCACAGATGGAAGATGGTTCTAAGGTTTAACATGTAAAGAGGCAGAAATCTGCTGCCACGCAGGAGTGACGGTGAGAACATGCGTCCTCCGCACCTTGAGCAGGTGTCGTATGTAGCGCGCACGCTCGTGTAATTGATCTCGGCTCTGTGAGCTCTGGGACACTTGTTTGCTGTCGGGTCTTTGAAGTCCTCAGAAGGTTCCGCTTAAAGCTTCTTAAAGCGTTACGGTGTTGAAAGTGAGCCAGGGCGCGGAGGTGTTCTGAGATTGCTTTGGCAGTAGTTAACATGCGCACAGTGCAGCGCTCTCTGAGGACGCTGATTGAGATGCATCGCTTACCCTTGTCTCTTGACCTTGAACAGTTGAGTTAGCGGGGAGTGACGAGCATTCGTCATGAGCGCCGCTAATTCCCGTTAATCACAGTAACAAGCGGATTTTTTTGTGATTTGGATGCAGTGGAATTCAAATGAGATGCAAATGCAGGGTTATTTGAATGCTAAAGAGGTCATTAGCAGATAATAGCTGCGTGTTAAGAGGAAAGTGTTATTCCTCGAAATGAAGCGCTGCATTTCTACCTACTACTCTTAAGTTGGCTTGTGGAGTGTTTGTGCCTGGAGGTAGAGAGGGGTGTTGAGTTCCCTAACGGTTCCTTACTGCAGTTCTGCAGTGGCTGATGAAACAAACTGCAATGATGTACCAGAGTAGCGTAAGAATGCAGTCAAGTCTGAAAACACAATGAGAGCACCATTGGTTTAAAAACAGCCAAAAGTGCTGTGCTTGTCTTTTTCCATCCATCATCATGAACCATAGATTGGTCATGATCAAAGTATGATTTCTGTTTTTTTTTTAATGACCGTATCGTGGGTTCTCACTGTCGCTGTTTCAGGTGACTCAGAAGTGATGTGCTCTGTCTTTTCCCGCCAAGACACGTCTGTTGTCGTTTTCAATCCATTTTTGTCCAAACCCCTGTTTTTTCTTCTTCCCCACAGATAAACATGAGACCAAACTGAAGGGTGTGATCTACTTCCAGGCAATAGAAGAGGTCTATTACGATCACCTCCGCAGTGCCACAAAGGTAGGATTTCCATCAAAAAGACCATTTTCTCTGTTATTTCACAGTTTTCTCTTATTATTTTCATTCAACATGTTTTTTTGCTCCTGTGGTTTGCTTCTTTTCTCTCTGTTTGTGCTTTTGCTTTGGTTGGCCGTTGTCACAGAGGGGATTTTTCAACTTGAATATGACCAGTGTATGTATCCTGCGTTCTGCCGTGTTACCCTCTTGTGTTACCCACAGTCTATGGTGTAACCCCCCTGAACCCTGTGTGTACAAACCATTTGTGGTCATTAGAGAAAGGGAGGCGACGACGCATGGTGACCAGAAACAAAAGAAAAAGAAATGAGCAGAAAGTGCACTGGTTTGAATCATTTGTGTTTGTGACTTGCGTTGCTAATCCTGTTTGATCCCTCTGTCTGTCAGTGATCCCAATGTGACCCAGTGGAGTGGTTTCAAAAACAGCAGCTTTCTTATTCATATTATTTTACTGTAACAGAGGAAAACATCCTCACTAAGTTTTTAAGAACAGTTCATTTTTGTATGAAACAGACTCATGTAGGGAAGAACAATACTTCTGTACAGTCTGACACATCTTGACATTTGTGTGTGTGTGTGTGTGTTCCGCTCTGGAACTTTGATTTTACTTGTCACTTGCAGTGTCATATTACAAAGACAAAAACACCAAACATAACAGCTTAATAGAGGAAACACTTTTTTTATACATTAAAAAATATATTTGTCAGAAATCATACAGCTCCTTATAAATGTATTTATTATTTATTAATAATTTATAAATTCTCAAACGTGTTTCACATTGTTATAAATGGGTTATTGAGTGTAGACTGATGGACAAAATGCGAAGGGGAGTTCCATTATTTTTCAACCTGGGTCCTATGTTTGTAAATGTTGGTGTGTAAATAAATGGTTCTCGTAAAAAATCAGCAGGCAGCTGCAATGCAGTGGCTACAATGTACCTGATGGAGAAGCTACGACAGTTCATGAAATGTCCATTGTTATTCTGGCTCTTGGAGCCATGTAGTACTGAAAAAAGCACATTTAGTGAACCGTCGCAGTTGCCACATAAGATCACATTTTTTGCCACTGCCAGCCTTTCATGGCGGCCGACGGAACCGATCAACTGGACCAATTTTAAAAGTAAAAATACCCGAATTTCCCTTTCATTTATCTCTTTAGAATTACCTCCACAACACAATAAAGCAAAAAGTAAGGGGTCTGAATAGTTTTGTAAAAAGAATCTGTGGGTTTTGGGAGTGCAGCAGTGGTCTCATCTTGTTTTTCTTTTTCTCCTCCTTCAGAGCCCCAACACCTCGCTGACCTTCTGCGTGAAGACCCACGACCGGCTCTACTACATGGTGGCCCCCTCAGCAGAGGCCATGAGGATCTGGATGGATGTTATCGTCACAGGAGCCGAGGGATACACACAGTTCATGAACTAAGAGACACGTGGCACAGTGGTCAGAGTACAGGTGATGAGCAAATAGTTTCGGCAGGGACAGACTCTACAGGCCCTCCCTGTTTCAAGTCCACAGCAGACACAGCGCCTTGTTTGTTAGTCATTTTTAATCTCACAGTTTGATTTTACCATGTAGATGTTCACCTCAACATTTTCTATGTCGTTGTTTGGATCTAAAAAGGGAGCCCTTGAAGGACACACACACTTACACACACTATTGTATATAAACCAAAATGTAAAACTGTCAGAGACTTTTCAAAAGCCTTTCTATATTGCCAAATGGAGATCTTGTATTTACCGTTTGTTGAACCTTTTGTATTATTTGTTTCGTTTTACTCTTCTTTTTTTTTACTTTTTGAGAAAATTGCCAAATCACATAATGCCAATGTTTTGTTTGTTCCATCACGACTATGCTGAGTTTAGACAGAGTTTGAAAGAATCGTCATGGGGTGGAAGCGTTTTTAAAATTATATTTGAAAGAGTTGTATTCAAAATGTTGTACAAATCTATAAATTATGAAAGAAAATCAGTCAGTCAGCTGGAGATGATCTACGAGTCCAGCGACACAGTAAAGCACTGCTTCCTCCATGTGCACAGCGGCCACTTCACCTCAGTGCTGCTCCTATAGATTGACACGAAATCAAGTTCAGCTATAATGAAGGTATCCGGAGATTCACCCAATTTATTTTATTTCACATACAACAAAATAATTGGAGCCGTTTTGTTCGACTTGGACCCACTACAGCTCAGGAGTTCATGCTCTGGTTTTTCCAATATGGAGTTTGACAGAAGCCTAAAGGATAAATGGTGCACTCATTTGCTTTCTAGAGGCACAAGATGATTAGCTTAGCGTAGGATAAAGACTGGCTCTAAAACAAACCAATTAGCCTTATTTTGAAACATTTGAATATTTGGACAGAGACAGACTAAGCTTTTCCACCTTTTCCTTTTTTGTTTCTGAGCTAAAGCTAATCGCCCGTTTGCAAAAGCACCATATTTAGCCTACACTCACACACAAGGGTTATTAATATCTTATTCTAAAGAAAGAAAATGAGCATGTTATCCAAAACGTGAAACTACTGTGAGACATGCTTCAATTGGAGCTAGAATATTCTCTAGATTTTCCATTGTTCGTAAAATCTAAATAATTGAAATAATTTTGTTAAAAAAAAGTGGTCAATCACGAGCCGGAGGAATCAGCCGAGGTCGACTCCCCAAAAACCCCAACAACTGTATATTGGTTAAACCATAGCTGCCACATTCTTGGTGTCCTTGTGAATATGTTGAACAGGAATATCCCATTGTGTCTGTATGACGCCATCATGTCACCACCTCCAGGTGCAAACTGCATGTCCACGTGTGCACACAAACACACTAATAGAAGCTTGACTGTTTTCCAAGTAGCCTTTCACCAAACTGATGCGACCACACAGCCGGGAAGCTGCCATTATCACTGCCAGCCTAAAGCAACAACCCCTAGAGGGCGCTACAGAGACCACGCTCACGACCAACAATACGGACTAATGCAATTCAGAGCTGTGCCTTGACTACGTGTTGTTACGGATGTGTCTGAGTCCAGCACAGCCTCACTGGAAGGATACAATCATTTGAATGCATCAAAATGCATTTCTGAGCTGTAATGCCGTGTGGACAGATACGCATGAGGTTAACTTCTTTAAAATGGGAACGCCTCCCTGTAGCATTATTACAGGGAGATATATCAGAGGCGCTGATCACATTGGGGATCAGCATTCATTTTAAACCCTGAATACACAAAATGTGTTTGTAAATGAGCATTTCCCCAGTTTAAGTTATCATAATCACTTACCAGCTAGGAGGAGTCCTGATCAGTCTGAATAACCCTGATGAAATCGGTCATGTTATCAACTTCAGTCTGCTGCAAACTGGTGGTTTGAAGGATGTGGGCATTTACCAGTAAAGCAGGATCTGATGAACGGCGATACTGAGCTGCATTATTCAAAGTGTAGTATATTGTTCTTTTGACCCAAACCAAAGACTAAAAGTCTGATATCTCTTGTTCCTGCGACTAAACCAGCTGGAACGTGGATTGTGGAAAAGAACCATAAACCTAAAAAAATATTCCTAATATTTTTTACTTTCATTATTGCAGAGTTAACTCATGACGTACTTTGCCTACTTTTTGTTTGCAAAAGACTGCCGACTGTATTATTCACATAATCTACAGGACATTATTTCAAGTAAAAAAACTATACTCGTCTTATTTACCTTAAAAACAACAAATGATCTACTTTAATTTGCTGCTGCATTATTAAATACCATCATCAGAGAATAACTCCAGCAAACTCTGCAAAATGTCACTTCCCGTTTTGAATCCCCACTGTGAGCGGAGGCCTGCGTACACGAGGACGGATAAAGAAGCCTTGCATCTTCAGCTTTAACAGACTGTACCCGACGGAGCCTGCCCGGCGCCACCGTCGTCACGTTGGGAATCGGTTTGTGGTGGGACAGATCCCGGACGCTGTCTTCTGCTGTGTCGAAGCAGAGGACAGACCTGACGCTGTGATTTATGGAGCATGTGGAACCTTTGTTGTGTTTCATGTGTCGGTACAGTGATGATAATTTATGATTGTGGTGCCTGAGGTAGTGACATGTTTACTTCTAGAACATGAAGTAGAAGACCTTAATATATTCTGTCCCCCTTGCCTTTTTAACATGTTCAAACCAAACTATTCAACACTGGCACGGCTGTTAAATCATGTCTGTTGATAGTAGATGGTATATACATTACTGTTATATATGTTGAAAAGAAAGGAATCTAAATATACTGTAGAGGATGCCTGAATCATAAAAACATGATCTTACTATTGAAATGAACAGTATTGTATAAAAACATGTACAATTTTTACTTATTTTTGTCATTTTAGAAATTTTATTGTCAGTCAGTTACATTTTAAATTGTATGGTAGTGATGTATCAATCTACCTTCTTTTTTTTTTTATTACTGCTACAGCAGAACACAGAATTACTCACTTAGCACTCATGTGACTGTACTTTTTTTTCTAGAAAGTAGTTCCTGTTTCATACACACATACACACTACTCGGACCATACTGTGTTCTTGGTACCCTGTAAGTCTCATGCGTCACTTTCAGGTATGAATAATATGGATTTTGTCAAATCTATTAAAAACTGAGCTGTTACAGAGTGTTGTCTGCTTTTCTTGAATTCAGTGGGTTATAGTAAAGGTTCCAGTGTTGAGAGAGAAGCAGTGACTACTGAGTGGACAAGCCAATACCAGGAAGTAGAACAAAAAGGAAAAGCAAAAAAGTTTAAATGTTTTCCTAAAATTACACAAAAAGTTGCATTCACTCATTGAAAAAGCTAAAAATGTTTAAAAGGAGAAAGAGAAAAATAAACATCTAGAGGTTTCTTTCTCTAACACAGTGTTCCTCTGACAGACAGAGGTCCTGTCAGGACGCAGCAGAGTTCCAGGTGGATGTTTTACAGCTGGTTGATGCTGTCACCTGCAGAGAAAACTGTGTTATTCACATTTAAACTACACACGTGTTATATCTGCTAGCAAAGTCAGTATTATAAGAAAAACACTGCAGACGTTTCCTTGTTTGACCTGGGACCCGTACTGTGTAGCAGGATTTGGGGTTATTGAGGTTCAACTGAGTTTCAGACTTCGTCCTTCCATGTGTTCAATATTTCACATGAGGTCACAGTGACCTTTGACCACCTGAAATAATCAAATATATTTATTCTGTATTGCTGATACATAACGTGATTTGTTCAAAATGGATTGTGGGCATTTAAGAGGGCGTCTATGTTCTTCATCAGTAGTCTGAGGTCGAAGATGGAGCCTCGTGCTCAAAACATCACTGGCAAATAAATTCTTTGATGGGACCTTTCAGTTTGTGGATTTTCTTCGTTCATGAGATATCAGGTTCACAGGACCAAAAATAGGAGGTAGAACAAGTAAATGATAAGCTCGCTGTGAGACATTCAATCTACTTTCTGCACTTACTCTCTGCACAGGGGGATGTGTAGTCAGTAACTGCCTCATCACCTGCAAATGCAAAGAAAACCAATCATTAAAACGGAGTGTGATAGTGAGTGACGTGAAAGAGCAAATTGAGAAGCCTGCAAACAGTCCAGTGACAAAAAGACAAAAGGAATACAAACACCTCAGGATGAAAATATCAGAGCCACACGCTCTGACACTGACGAAGTTGTCAAGAGACGACTTAAGTGTCGATGTGCTGTAAACAAAACACGTGATCTCCGCAGCAGAATTAAAAAATGCGTCATCATGCCTCTGCACTACCCCTCTCCTGAATGCTGCGGAGGATTTGTTGCTGTGTTGGACTGAGTGGAGAATCTAAACTAAACCTCTGGAGAAAGTCTGGAGCCGACTCTCCGGAGTTCCTCCACAGGACATGTCTGAAAATGGCTTTATAGTGAAGGAAACTGATCCATCAGATACATGAGGAACGAAGAGAAAATTATGTTGAAGAGGTTCTTACTTGTCTGGTAGTAATCATAGACTTTGACCACAGCTGGCTTCAGGTTCCTCACAGGAATATCCTCCTCCAGAGTCACACTGTGTATCTTTGTATCGTCCTTCTTCAGCTGCACACACACACACAAACACACACTCACAAATCAGGCTGCTGATGAAATTAAATTTTACTATTTACCTTCTAACTCAAATATGGAGATATACAATGATAATGTACCAGTTCACTAATACTACAGAACAGACCTCTCTCATAACACAGAAACACAGACAGAAACGCACACACACACACACACACACACACACACACACACACACACACACACACACACACACACACACACACACACACACACACACACACACACACACACACACACACACACACACACACACACACACACACACACACACACAGCTTCGTACCCCATCTAGGTAGATGTTGATGTATCCTTCCTCCACGTCCACACGTTTCACTGAGCGGTCGCTCTTCAGCTGCAGCAGCACAGAGACTTTGATGAGTTTCTCACATAGAAACACACTCAGCGAATCATCTTAACATGATCAACAACACAACACCAACACAAAGAGTATGTGTCCCTAACGGCTCAGTGTGTAAACTGCTGCCTCTGTTGAATGACTGACCAGATTCAGGGAGCTCTTATCCAGGATGTAGCCAGACAACAGTTTGATGTTGATGATCACCATGTTGGTTTCCTCTCTCCTGCCCTGGTACCTGCAAACACACACACACACACACACACACACACACACACATTAACACTAACTGCTCAATATAATCTAGCTTTTCTTGTTCTTCTAGCTCTATGCTTCAGCACATAAAATTTGAAATAAAAAAAATGAATACTACATGAAAGTAATCATTTATTAATTTGAGCAGGTCTACATCTAGATAATAATAACTATAACTAAAAACCCCTTTAAAGTGCTGATATTGGACATGTTTTCTGGGTTTGTTGTGTCGTCTCAGCACGTGCTCAAGGACAAAAGATCTCACATGTGGGTCACAGTTGACTGAGGTGGAGTTGTTTGTCATGAGAAAGAGGCTCAAAAATCTAAAACCAAAATAAATAGTTGGATACATTCTTTAAAAAAAAAAAAAAAACTGAAAATAAGAAGTTTGCAGAAGACTAAATTGCAGATTAACCAATGAGATCTGATTAGTTTAAAAAAACAAACAAACATGAAACCTGCAACCTGCAACAAATAATCATTACACACACACACACACACACACACACACACACACACCTACCTGACATGCACAAAGAGGATGAGCTGGGGTCTGCTGGCATTACACTTGGCCATGGTGCTACTAGAGATGTTGAAGGCGGAGAAGTCCGGGGGAGGGGGGATGTTGTAATGCATGGAGATCTGTGCAGAGACAGAATGTCACAAACATCCGTGCACACTCAACATACCACAGTGAACACACCGAAGACAACCTTTACTAGAGTTGCTCTTTTACAATTATTGTATTTTATACTCCATTGCATTTATTAGATAGCTTTAGATCCTTTAAAATTAAGATTTTAAACAATAGATAGTATGAGAGGCTGATAAAACACATTGTGAAAGACTAAACCAGTGGTTTCCAACATTCTTCACTTCTCAAAAATAAATGTAGTTTTTTTTTCAAATGAGTTGTTCAATGATCCATTATCTCTCCACAATTCAAGGAGAGAAACAAGCTCTCACAATATATCTAATGTGCCTGTATATGAAACAGTTTATGTATTTTACTGTAGCTTCACTTGCTGCTTGCACATCTGCTTCGGTATAAATTATCTAATGATGTCATAGAGCTTAATAAAATAAAATAATAACCGGTCCAACAACTACTTTTACTTTAAAACTAACTACAGTCAACTAGACTACGTCTGACGGTGTCAGGTGTAGTTCAATTTGAATATTTCAGACCTGAAACCTCAGCAAAAATGGTACAAAAACGTTTCGAGATTAAATGTGCCCCTGAAAATGTTTATCATGTGACCAGCAGGCAATTCTCTGCTGAGACGCATTCACAACAACAACAACAACAACAACACAGAAAAGCAAAGCAAGACGTTCCTCGTCCCACATGCGTCACCCACGCAGCCAGTGTGACCGGACATATTCACTGCTGGTCGATGTTCAGTTGCCAAGTGACTCAGCGGTGAAAGTTGCGGTCGACAAATAATTCTGGGCTAAACAAAAAATGCCCAAGACAGGCGACGGCCCTGCATAGCAGAAGAGGAGGGACAACCAGAAACGTATTGTGGCTACTTCAGCCATCCTGTTTGGTCCGGACAGACAGAGGCTCCTGTAGCAGAAGTGATGACATGCACTAAAGGTCCAGAGTCGCTGCAGGACTCAGCCTCGTTAGTGGTACGAGCTCTACCACCCAATCATTTTCCTTTTTCATTTCTCCTTCACCATTAACTTCTGTACCTGTGCCAGCACACAGCTCTGTCCCTGGGCTTTGACTGTGTACTCTCCAGGGATCTCATCCAGCTTCTCCTCCTGGAGCAGCAGCCTGTTGCTCTGATTCACCGTGAACTCTTTGCTCAGGCCTCCTAATGATGTCACTTTCACTGCCGTGCTGCCCTCCTGGCTGTAGGTGGCAGCTCCGTACATAGAAAGTGCCTGAAGGGCCACCACCGTGTCCTGAGGAAGAAGGGTAAACGTGTTGTTAGAGTCAATTAAGGGTCAAGAGTTTCCCATAAACCACCGGTGTTGCGTGTCGTCTGTCATACCTGCGTGGAAGAGAAGCCGCCATATGGGTTCTGCTTCTGAGCGAGCCAGCGGACAATGCTAGAGGAGTAGTCCAACCCGAAGTCAGGCATGCTGGGACCTGAGAGCAGAGCCAGCAGCACGTAGGAGGTCATCTCCACCTCCAGAGAGTCCAGGCCTTTCTCTGAGGCCCCGGCTCTGACCCAGTGACGGGCGCTCCCTGTCAGTCACCACAGAAGAATCATCCGTTAGCAGGTTCATGTGTTCATGTAGGTCTACTGCCCACAGATGTTCTCTCAACTCTATAGTGGATTACAGAGATTCTCTTAATATCTCAGTTTTACAAAAGGACTAGAAAAATCATGGTAGTGTTGATTTGTTACAAATTTCCACAGATAATATAAAATAATTAATTAAATAATGGGACGTCCTGTGTCAGCGCATTCAACTCTCACTTTCACTTTCCAAATAAACATATTTTACACATCAACTGACATTTCAACTGCTTTCATTCATTCATTCATCTTTAAAGCTAGGGTTGGTAATCCTGGAAAAACTAGTAAGAGCAGCCTAAACTACACAACCGATAAACCCCTCCCCCTCGCAACAACAACAAATAAGATAAAACGTGTTTCAGAAGCAAATGATCAAAGCTACCTTGAAAAAATCCAAAGCTTCCACTGTTGCACTTTTTATAACCTTTGCTTTCAGGGTTACATTCATCTAACCTCTGTTTACAAGACAGTTTATCATCAACACTTCAACTGCCAACTCAACTCCTTTCAGTTCAATAGCCATTGATACTTAAATTGTCACTTCAGCTTCATTCCATGCATATATTTATCTATCATTCTAAATTACTTCAATATGTGTACATTTGACTGCCACTTCAACTAGAGCGCCAACCGTTTTCAGGATTTCTTTTATTTACTTCATATGTTTTGTGTTAAATCTGTAGAGACAAAAACATGTGTCAGTGTTCATGCTGCTCAATGGAGGCAGGAAATTAATTTGTGTGAAAAACAGCTGAAAAAGAAGAAGAAGTGCACGTGCTGCTGGTGGTTACTCTGCGTTACCCTCTGTGCTGGACTTCTGGTGCAGGTATGTGATGAGTTTGCTCCTCATGTCCTGGTCTCCAGCCAGAGAGAAGGTGTATGACAGCAGGGCTGTGGTGTACAGGTTGTCCATCTGACCGGCCACTGCTCCCTTCAGACAGCTCAGACACTTCTGCATGATGGGATCCTGTCAAAGAGCCAGCAGAGACAAAGATGAGGCCGTGCACAGGAGCATGTGTTATAACAGAGAGAATGAACAAACCAGTTTCTCTGAAGGCTTCCGGAAACTGGACTTGCTGGAGTTGAACATAAAGCAACTTTTGTCGTAATTAATGAAGACATCATAAAACAGATGTCAGGTAGTTTCTGAATATTTACATGCTCCTTAATTTAACTTCCTGTCTACAAATATATCATCAAAATGATGCATTCTAAAAATAACTCATTAAATGAACATAAATATTGGCTCCCGGCACAGGCAGTTTTAGAAATCTACTTTTTGAAGATGATTTTAAATATTTCATCAGACAGATTTCAAATGAGTTCAACCCATGAACACCCACAGCTCCAGCAGCGAGAGGTCAACCGAGCCTGAACATGGAAAGCTGAGACGGATGAGACTCACCGTGGTGCTGGCATTCAGCTCCAGCATGGCGGCGGTGATGTAAGCCGTCAGGGACACGTCATCGCTCACTCCTCCCTTGTGGAAACACAGGAAGCGTCAGTTCCCTAACTTAGCAACCTGGCTTTTCTTTTCACTGAACTGAAAAACGTCAACACTGTTTCTCTCAATAATGACAGAACGAAGGAACATGCAAACTGTTACTGTTATTGTTATATTTTTGTTACATTTTAGTGCTGTGTGATATTTTTGTTATTGGTTTGTTTTAACTTCATATAACATTAGTGACATTGTCATATAGCGTTCTTCGAGAACACAAACTAACAAAGAGTTTCAGAATCTCAACAAAATGTAAAACTGGAATGGCTCTCAGGAGAACGCAGCACCTCCACCAAGGCCCAACAGTCCCAGTAAAGTCCATCAAGCTGCAGCACATTTCACACACTCATAGATACAAGTTCCCTAAATGATACAGATTCTTTTAATTAAGATTCATGAAACATTTCCTGAGAAAACAATGAAAATGTAAAAAAAAACGTCCCATCTCACAATGTTAAAGAAAGTGAAGAGAAAATCCTGTATTCGCCCCCTGATCAGGGTCTGCACTACATTCTAATCTGATTTTTTCTGACCCAATCCGACTTTCGTGGTCTTACGTCGAGCAGTTTTTGCATAATCTTGCTCACATACAAACAAACGCACGGAGGTAAATAAGTGTCATAAAAATTAGTAATTTCTAGGTTGACAGTTTCAGAGTAAAAGCCTAACACAGTGCTACAGACAGAGAACATTATGAGGTGAATGCTAACTTATAAGGTAACTAAAGGCTAGCCTCAGCTAACACTAAATAATACACTATTCAAATGATCATTGAAATTTCTTTAATTAAAAACTGTCCCTCTTTTACTGCAGTTCTCCCCACATTAGAAATATTTATGAACAATGTCAATATATAACAATATTTTGCGATGCCCTGGTGGCCTGTGGGATAAAGACTGATGTCTTTATCCCACAGGCCACCAGGGCATCGCTCCCCCCCCTGTTCTTAGCATCAGACATTAGTTTTGTTGAGGTGACATCATTGAATATAAACTCAACAGAAACCTGTGCAATAAACACGATGATGAAACACTCGTCCTTCTACTCGTCAAACATTTGAAGTTGTCACCAGCATCTTTATTGCCACTGAGCCAAATTTATCAGAAAAGACTTGGATGTCATTTTGAAGTTCTTATCTTGTGTGTAGCAGCAGAGCAGATAAGCTCGTATCTTATTGGACACCATGTCTTGGTACAAGAGATGGTTCACTCATTAAAAAAAAGATTTCTGATGTAATTAGGAAACAAGGAGAAGTAGTGCAACTAGCATTTGCTTTAGACTGGCCTGCTCATCACAGTTGTAAACCGTTTTAACTCTTACACATAATAATAATCCTCAGTACGCGGCTGACAAAAAGATTTTCATACATAACAAATAAAAGACAGGTACCTGGCTTCCCCTAGCAAAACCCCAGTGGATTTCTCAGACACACTTGTCAGAGCTTTTTGGCTACAAATAAATTGTTTGGGATATTTCCTTCTCTCTCTCTCTCTGTGCGTGTGTGCGTGCGTGCTGCCCTGCAGGCCCGGGGCAATCTCCAGTCTCTGCATACATTTACAGCTCCATGAGACTCTTCTCTATTCCAACGAATCCTCACACTGAGCTACTCGTGTGATTTTTATTTTACAGGACAAATTCACCAGTGCAGGAATATGAAACCATGTTAAAAAGCATATGATATATCTCAGCTCATTACCTTCATGCCGTTGTGGAAGAGCTTTCCGACGGATCGGATGCATCCATCAGGTTGCTGGTGTGTTGCCAGCCACCTCCTGGCTTCAATAATGTGTTTGGGATCCACAAAAATGTATGGTCTCGCCCCCCCGAAGGACTTCATCACAAAAGAGGTCAGCCTGGAAGGTCAAACGCACATAAACACACACAATTTTTTTTTAAAAAGTAAATCGTTCACATTGTTGTTTGGCCTGAGATGCGTCTACAACACATTTCCTCTGAGCAGACAGAGAAGCTCCTGGGATATTTTAATATCCACAGCCTTTATGTTTGGGTAATGTTTTCAAAAACTACTCTTGAGTCAGGCTTCTGAAGGATCCCAGTTATAGACGTACTACACACAATGAATGGTACAATGATAAATCATTCAAATATTTCAAACTGCAATTGTTTTTTGGCCACTTGGGGGCAGTACAACAGGCTGTTAACACAATATTGAAATATCATCGTCACATTCTGTCCTCTTGCGGGATCCAGTCTCGTATTTAATCTCCTTTCAGCTCTGGTTTGGTCTCAAGCAAGAAAAATAATACGTCTGGGTCAACGCTAACTTCGTCTGTCTGCTGTTTGATATCGAGCAGGTAGTTTACAGTGGGTTCAAAACAGCTGGATAAAATAACTACTAGAGCAAATTTAAGGTAAATTCTATTAACTAGTGCAGTGCCTGTTCTAAACATGCTTGTTTCAGTCTATGTGCAGAGGGAAGTTAGAACAAATTGAGTTCATCCTACCTGGTTTATCTGCAAGGAAGATTTTATAGTCAATGTTTATCATAAAATTAAACTGAATTTGCTTGATTATTGTTCACATTTGCTGTTGATGTATAAGTTTGAATGATTTCTGAGCTGCAGTTATTTTTTCATACATTACATGTCAGCTATTTCAGAGGTCTGTTAAACAATCAACAAAATCTTCAGACCCAAGTTCACACATTTTCTAAATCAAAGCTCTGTAATTCAGCTCAATATTAAGCATTGCAGCAACAAAACGAACATTGTGCTTTTACTTTGTAGACAACTTGCTGAAGAGGAAGTGATTCTATGGATGTTGCTGAAATAAAAATAATCTAATTAAAATTGTCTGGGGGGGGGCTGTTGCCGACCAGTGTTGTAGTTTATAAGAGGATGTAGAGGAAAACATGTTGAACTCTGTCCACACACTGAGGGCACACTGCGTCTGAGGGACTGGTTAGTGTTGTTATAGCTGTCAGAGGGTGGTGTCAGCTACAGTGAAAAATGGACCAAATGTTCTGCATTAACATTGTTGTATGATAAGCAAAAAAACCATTATTCATGTCTTTGGCAGAAAAGGCTTCAGAGGAAGAAGACTTACTGTTTGCAATCTGTGTTTTTTCTTTTAATTTCTCAATTCCTTTTTATTATTTGTTCTTATTTTGTATAAAACTAAAACTATGAGAGTTTTTTTTAGTTTTTTTTTTTTTATATGGCTTAATGCCTGTTATTTCAAATTGTATTAATATTGAACATATTGCTTGTCCAAATCGCACCAAACTCAGCACCTAACATCCTCTGGCCATTAACAATACACAAGTGTGAAGCCGAAAAGACGAACGCTTCGTGAGATATGCGATCCACAGACATTTGTGGAATTAGTAGGTGGAAGCACAAAACTCACACTGTCATATAGTGTTATCAAGATTCAACAGTATCCATCACGTAGTCATGTTTCACATGGTGAATGTAGCCTGGAATCCACACCAATCAGCGAGCTCATGCTTATTCACTCTTTCAGATGCTCTCGTTCAGATTTCCATCCGTCCTCGGACAGGCTGGGCCAATCACAACCAACAACTGATATGTGCCACTGCCGCTAAATCATTATCATTTAGAAACAAGATGGTAAGTTCCAGACCCTTTCACAAATGTGTGAAAGGGTACAACGAGTACAATATTCAGTCACCTACTCCACCAATGCCTGAGAAAGTGGCATTGAGGGAAACAGCAGTCGTTTCTTTGAGCGACTCTTTCATGTTACATAAGCCGCTTTCAGACATGACCTGCAGACTTTATCTGCAGTTTTTGTTTGCATGCACAACACAGGGAGAGCTTCTCTACACAGACGCTTTCACAACAGCAACAAGTCCTCCATATTATTCAGGTGAGGGGTTGTGCAGCAGGCAGAGGGTAACATATTAATTCTGCTGCGGAGATCACTTGATTTTCTTTACAACACACACAGACACCGTCTTCTACGTGAATGACACCGCTTTTTCACCAGGAGCTATTCCTTTTCTTATGTCTTTTTTTTCATTTTTGCGTCTGAGGCTTGTTAGAACCGTCATCAACCTTTCATCCAGCGGGTGATCGCCTGCTGTGTTCACACATCGAATTCTGCTGACTTTCTAAAGACTTTATACCAGGAGGCCAGGCAGAGACAGTCCGCAGATAAACCAGAGCCTCTAGCATTTGCACTCAAACACGCACCTCATCCGGAGAAAGTGCGGAAAATCTGCATAGTTCAGTGCAGCAATATATAAACAATACACATGAATATATTTGCTCACACTTTAATAAAAGTTTCAAAGTTCTAAATCACTGCATGCGGCTATTTTCATCAAATATCCAGATGGAATTCTAGCGTAATTGAACAAGTAAGAGCCCTAGTTTCCCCTAATCACAAACACACACCCACACACACCAAGTGCCAAACTGCCCAGCACCCTTTCAAAACAGAACAGGGTTTGTTAAATCCCCGCAGGCTCCGTGCTTTAAGCCCATTACATGAAAATATTAATATGTTCTGGCATGTTCCTCAGAAAGTAAAATTATTAGAATGCTTGCTGGTGCCAAACACCAAAGAGGACACTGAGTGTATGCGTGTGTGTGTGTGTGTGTGTGTGTGTGCGTGCGTGTCTAACTCCCACCAATTCAACTTGTCATTTTCTATTTTCTCGTCAAATGAAGTGTGAGATTTGAGCTGAAACGTTCTGTTTAGCAGCAAAGCTCTAAATAAAGGTTTTTTAACATTTTTTCATGAGTTAATTCTTTATTGTGGTATATTTATGACGTAAAAAAAAACAGTCAGGTCTAAGAGAAGTGCTTCCTTCTCAGTTTATACTTACATCTAAATTCTACTCTTGTTTTGGCTAAATTCTTTAAAATTATTTGATCTCAACTAAAATGTAGAAACTAGAATTATCATAAAATACTCATTCAAAAACATCCAAAAATGTATAATGAAATGAAAAGCCTCTAGAGTGTATGTATGCGGTTTTAAGTGTTGCTAAATCACAACAATATAGAATACATAATAGTATAATATAATTTTGTGTGAGTTTATGTCATGACACACATTTTGTAACTGGTTTAAAATTTTCAATATTGTTGTGCAAGTTAAATACTGGAAAGTTTTGATTTGCAACTTAGAGAAGCTGCTGCTCTACATTCATTTGTTTAAGTCATTCCAATCAAACGATCCCTTTGTGTAGTGCACGTATCCTGAGCAGCATCTAATACTTCATGTTACTGAAGCAAGTGTGTGCATTTCTACTGACCAGGTGTTTCCAGACTCATCGCTCTTTCCAAAGGCGCTGTACGAGCCGTCATCGTGCTTGTAGGTGAGCTCTCTCTGATATCCTACGACACAAACACGCAAGCACACACACAGTCAAATTAACATTGTTAGGCTCCTTCAATCCCACAAGACCTTTAGCATTAAACTGGTTATTCACAGTTGCCATAAATAGTTAAGATTCAGTCACTTTTAGATTTTTTTGGTGCCGATATATTTTCAACTTAATGAAGCCGTTTTCCTGAATGCATCAGTTATGCATTTACTTGTTAAAGCTTAAAAAAAAGGTTAAATACTCAGATAATGACTGACTGCAATATGCAGACCAGACCAGACGATTTAAACTGTATTCAGTGAGAGATGGTGCAACTGACAACCCGTTCAGTGACCTGGGTTAACCCACGTCAGGGGTCTATCTGTATGGGTCGACCTGCGTAAGCCGACCAAGAGCTTTGGAGAACTGGTATTATTATCAGGAATGTAAATTTATTAAATGATACTGAGATAATAGAAAGTGTACACTTGGGGGATTAAGACAATGAATGTATCTGATAAATGTATCAATATCATTCAGTGTAATTCTCATGTTTATTAGTCCATTCATCCATTTCGTTATCTATAACCCTTATCGTTTGGGGGTCGCGCTGGGGAGCTGGAGCCAATCCCAGCAGACATTGGGCAAGAGGCAGGTTTAGGTCATGAACACATCACAGGGCCGACATAAAAAGATCATTTGCTCTCTCCGCATGTGTTTGGACTGTGGGAGTAAATCCATGCAGACGCGGGGAGATGTTTATCAGTTATGTAATTCACACTGTAGACTAGAGTCTTTACAGTTCTAGTCCAGTGAGGGTCAACGATTACCTGGTGACTTCACCTGGCCTCCTATTGGTTGGGGAATTTTAGAAGACTTGTTGCCCAAAAAAAAATCCAAGCCCAGAAGAAACAAATCCAATAGCATAATTTCACACGCTCGCAAAAGCAGCGTGGCTGCGAGAGGAAGAGCTAAAGCTGAAGAGAAGGAAATCTAAGCACAAGCAGGGCGGACTTGACTGCGAGCGCAGGGTTTTGAGTGAAAGCATTACAAAATCTAAACATGAAATCAGTAAATCCTGCTCCAGAGACTCTTTAATAAAGGGAGGGGGAAAAAAACATAGAATGTGTGTTGAGTTGAGCTATGTCATTCACAGGTCTGCTGTCTAAAAGGTGGTATGAGAGAGAAAACCATGGGATAAAGCCTTCACCTTTTTTTATAGTAGTTTCACTAATGTAAGTCTATCTCATATGTTTCTCTGACATTACTGACTTTAGAGGCGGTCCTAACCACTCACCGCTCTCCAGGAAGCGAGTCGCCCTGTCACGAATCTCCTGGGTCAGCTGACCGGTGCTTTGCA
This sequence comes from Hippoglossus hippoglossus, assembly GCF_009819705.1. Classification (NCBI taxonomy): domain Eukaryota; kingdom Metazoa; phylum Chordata; class Actinopteri; order Pleuronectiformes; family Pleuronectidae; genus Hippoglossus; species Hippoglossus hippoglossus. The sequence goes on along the minus strand of NC_047163.1, from coordinate 21,148,426 downwards.
GGTAGTTGAGGATGAAGATGTTGGGGGCAAACAGCACCATGTTCTGCTCCCCACAGCCGTACGGCATGGCCAGCAGCTTGTCCAGGTTCTTCATGGCCCGGCCCATCAGATCACCTGCAGAAGCAAAAAAAAGTAAGGTAGATGATTTCATCATTGCAAACATTGTCTATGTGACAGGGTAGAGGTATGCTCTACTAAGTCATGATAGCAGAGAGTAAGAAACCTGATGTTACTAACCCAGTACAGAGACGGAGGCCCTGGCTGATCCAACCACAAACACCTCAGGCAGCAGAAGAGAGATATTCTTCTCCACTGGTCCCTCTGGCAACAGAGAAAACACAACACATGACACAAACTGGAGGAGAAAAATGAATGAGCTCTCTTTAGCACTTCCATACAACACAATATTACATTTCTAATGTAGGATTCAAAACTGGTGTCTTTTGGATTATGTCTGTCATCCTTTACTTTGCACAGGTTTCAGGTTTAATGTGAGCAAACCAACAATTTCAACTGAAGTACAAGATCATATCATGGACTAAACACTAAAGTTAGGCAACCAGCACATTTACATTTAATTATATATATTAATTCATCTTAATATTAAATTATATGCAGTCAGGCAAAAAATATGTAACTCATGATACATTTTTTTGGTGAGTACAAATCATGAGCTAAATGTCAATGCATCAGTGTAAAGATATGCCAAACAAACATCTGTGAGAACTTTAACCTCTGACCCAGACGAACGTAGGTCTCCAGAGCAGAATGACATTTAAACATGCATCTTTTAAGCTCTCTGAACGAGAGGGTCAACATGGCCGTCTGCCTGGAGGCTTTCAGATAGCTGATGTCTGTGAACGCTCACCTGCAGGGCAGAGGAGAGCGTTGTGACTGACCATCTGTGGTGTTCCTTCAGCCTATTGGAGACACAGGAAATCAAGATGTTAGGGAACAATATTGATTTTAATTGATTCATGGACATGAAATTAGGCTTAACTCAGTGTTTCTGGTTGTCTTTATCCAACTCAGAGAACCGTGGTTGGATTAGTAACTCTTATCTTGTGACAAACTGCTTAAGTGTCATGTTGTGACAGGCACTGACCTCCACCAGCAGGGTGCGGACCACTGTGTCGATTCCGCCCATGTCGGGGACGGTGGCCACCTCGTTGCCACACAGTGCGTCAGTCTTCAGGGCCTCAGCGCTCACCTTCAGTTTCACCTCACCTGTGTGCACACAAACAAACATGCTCTTATTCTGAAAGCCTACGTTTGGTTACAGCTCCCTCGCCCTGTCACAGTCACATTTTGCACACGGAGGCAAATATCACTTCCCATCTGCTTTCAATCCAGCTCATTATCCACACTCTTCCTCCATCCCTCCTCTCTGAGTTGTACTTCCTCCCCCTGCTTCCTATCTTATTTGCCCTCATTAATCCCCATTTGTTGCCTTATTATGCTGCCTCTCTCCCATATGGCTCCATCTCCCACACCCCTCCCTTCTTCCCTCACAGCCCACAATCCTTCACACAGAGGACAAGTACAGATCACCCCCCGAGGGAGAGGTTTCTGAGTGTTTCGTCAGAGATACTACCTGACTTGTTAGTACAAGTGATTGTCAGCATTCCTCTAAGGGGGAGTTAGAGGAGTGCAATTTGGCATTCACAAGAGCTTCATCTCCATCCTGCCTGATGGAGGCTGATGGAAACGCTCTGCCTTCAGCCCAGGCAGCGTAACGACGACAGACGGCTGTCTTTGCTTCCAGCAGTGCAGACACAACAGCTGTCAGCGCCTTTAACAGGGATTAATTAGCTTGTTCTGTTTTATCTTCATCACTGAAAGTACACTGCTCAAAAAAATTAGGGGAACACTTAAATCACACATCAGATCTTGATGAACAAATTATTCATGTTGGAAATCTTTACTGATATACATTGTATAATTGTTGAGAACAAAATGACGCAACAACGGTCAATGAAAAACCAAAATCATCAACCCACTGAGGGCTGGATTCAAAACCACACTGAAAATCATAGTAAAATATTTAAATCACAGGCTGGTCCAGCTTGCATCATCACAGCAACTCATAATGTGGGATCTCATAATGGGGGATTTCCTCCCAGGCCTGAATCCGGGCATTAGTGAGCTCATGGACTCCTGTGGCGGTACTTGGCGGCGTCGGATGATACACAACATGACGATGCATAACATCTCATAGGGGCTCAATTGGATTTAGGTCAGGGGAGGGTGAGGGCCAGTTAATGGCATCAATGCCTTCATCATCCAGGAACTGCCTACACCCTCTGGCCACATGAGGCCGAGCATTGTCCTGCACCAGGAGGAACCAGGGGCCCACTGCACCAGTCTGTTTCTGACAGTTTGATTAGAAACATGCACACCAGTAGTCTGCTGGAGGTCATTTTGTAGGGCTCTGGCAGTGCTCCTTCTGTTCCTCTTTGCACAAAGGAGCAGATACCGGCCCTGTTGCTGGGTTGATGACCTTCTACTGCCCTGTCCAGCTCTCCTCGTGTAACTGTCGGTCTCCTGGTGTCTCCTCCACGCTCTTGAGACTGTGCTGGGAGACACAGCAACACTTCTTGTGACCGCATGTATGGATGATCCATCCTGGAGGAGCTGGACTACCGGTGCAACCTGACTGGGCTGCAGCTACCGCCTCATGCTACCAGTAGTGACAAGGACACTAGCAGAACACGAAACTAGAGAAGAATCAGTCAGGAAGGAGAGAGCAACTGTCTGTAGCCACCACATGTAAAACCATGTCCTTTGTGGGGGTTGTCTTGCCTCTGCATTGCACTTGTTGTCACTTTCATTTGCACCAAAGCAGGTGAAATTGATTCACAATCACTTGTGCTTCCTAAATGGACAGATTGATATGCCTGAAGTTGAACTGACTTGGTGTTATACTGTGACAATTAAGTGTACCCTTAATTTGTTTGAGCAGTGTATATAGCATTGAATTGTACCTAACAAACAACATCAGTCTTCATCTTAAAGATATGCAAAGCACATGGTGTTACTGGTGATAATGATGACAGACAACTGGATAATTTATCTGTAATAAGAGTAGTGAGAGCTGTGACTGAAACAGATTGAGACAACGTTCAATTAATTCTAAAAGGACATTTAGACACGTTTTTTTAGTTGCTCTGAGGATGAATGTTTAATTTACCAATTCTCTGCCAATCATCTTATCACAGCCTATCATCAAAACAAGGTCCAACTAGGCTTTTGGTCAAAATACTACTCATACTTTTATTTTTAACTGACCTTAAAGTTCATATGATTTATATGAAACACTTTTTACTGGCCTCCCCAAAAACAGATACTTCAGCTCGTTCAAAACTGCTCTAAACACATTGATACGGTTTCTTCATGTCCTCCTCCTTGCATACAAAGCTCTTCATGGGCTTGGAGCTGAGGTAACTTCCAGTAGTTCAAATCATGTAATGACTTAATGCTGTAGTTTTATCTATGACAATGTATTTCATTTACTCATGAAATGTTCTGAGTAAAATCTTCAATATGTCAAGTGACTAACAGCTATCACCATTAAATAAGTATAGCCGAGTATAAAGTGATATATTAGTATAGTAGCAGTAGAAGCACTTCAGAATCACAACAGTATTTGAGTAAATGTACTTTCCACCACTGACGGTTTTTAAAGTTAATCTGCACTAAGCCATATTATCAAGGTTAATGTAATGAACTATATTAAGTCTCTAAAACTTTGATACTGGAATGAAAATACAGCATGATTTATATATATATATATATATATATGAATTGTAATAAATAAGTGTGTGGGGGGGGGGGTTAAAATTCAATCTGTCAATAATTATTATTTACAGAATATTCTTGTTGAGTTGTCCAGTAAAAAAAAAAAAAAAAAAAGTGTCCCAACAGTGGAAGCTCATTGTGTGGCGTGAATAACTATATAGCATATATAATTTGTAATAATACACGACAAATATAAAAAAACATCCATACCAAGGGCGGTTGGAGTAACAATCCATGAGAAGGTCCTGCTCTCATCTCCACACAGACACACAGTGTACTGGCAGCCATCACAGTTTCTGAGAGTGTACTGGTCTGATTCAGCCAGTGATACCTTCACCTGCAGACAGGCAAAAAATACATCACAGCTCAAATATGTTAAGTATAAGGCACAAGGTACATTAAATATGTAAAAAAATCTTTTATTTATCCCATGTCTGTAATCCCTGACGAGCTCACAGCCATTACAGTTTGAATAAATCTTACCCACAGACAATCTTTACATACTTGGAACTAACTGAAAGTCATTCCGTCTATCATTGTCATTCAAATATTTACCATAATGCATTTGGAGAGATAGTTGAAGACAGTGGCTTTGAGTGTAAAGACCTCCCCTCTGATGACAGAGTAGGGCAAGGTGAGACTGACAAAGAATGGCTGGAAGGCCGTCAGTCCAATGTTGGGCGCCACGCCAAAGCCGACAGAGGAGACGCAGAATGCTCCGGCTGCCCACTTAGTGATGGTGTCAGGGACGGTCTTCTCCACATTCACTGAACCACTCTCACTGCACAAACAGACAACCGATTAACAAATCAACAACTTCTAGTGGCATGGTATTTCCCAAAACGTCTGATAACTGGACACATGAATATGTTGAACAAATATCATGGCAATATGCAGTAAACTGTGGTGAGATATATAAAATTATCGAAACGATCTGGTATCAGATATCATTGGTGGCGGACCAGTTTTAACCCACGGGTCGCCAGTTGTCGGCCAGACAGGAAGACATGTTGAACTCCGTCCACAGACTGCCTGTTAAGCCTTGCCCTGACCGACTATAAGGCACTGCTTTCCTGTTTATTACAATTGTATATTTCACATATTGCTTGTCCATATCGCACCAAACTTGGCACTGCACTTCCTTTGTGCGGTGCTTTGTAACATTTCTTTTGAAAGGTGCTATACAAATAAAGTTATTATTAGTAGTATTATTAGTGGTAGCAGTAGTAGATGGCTACATTATTACTGCTAAGTAGTAATAGCAGTTACGCGAGTCTGGTGTATGACAGGAATGTATCATTTATCCACTCCTCTTTCTGGTCTCTATCTACTGGATCTCACAGAAGGAAACAGCTGATAAACCCAGAGACATTAGGGAAACTCTCTTTTCCAAATTTGAAGACCTGGACTTTGCCAATGACCTAGATGCCTCCCTCCTCAAAAACACCTGCAGGAGAAAACTGACAGTCCGAACAGGTCATCAGCAATTCAAAAACCAAAGTGATGTGCATAAATGCCATCACAATGAACGGTGACCCACTTGACTATGTTGAGGACCTACCTTGGCAGATTACACAATGCAGCACAAAAGGACACCAGATCCAAGGCTTGGGAAAGCATGCAGACCATTTGTAAGACTGCAGTCCATCTGAACTGAGACAAAGAGCCGGAGTGTGGTGCTACTGATCCGATACCAGCACACACAATGGCTTGAGCATGTCCTTAAATTACCAGAACCACATAACAAAGACTGCACCAAGATAGATACCACCAGGAAAACGTAAACGATGTCAGTCCAAAACAACATGGCAGTGAACTTTGACAGCCAAGCTGAAAGAGATGGATCTGACTTGAAGAGAGGCCCAACACGTAGCCTAGGACAGGCCAAGATGGAGGCAGATGGTCAATCCCTTAGTTCCCTAGCAGAATGAACAGGACTCACTAATTATATAAAGTTTCCATGACTACTACATTGACTAAGTTTAGCAACGGTTTAATCAGGAACACTGTCTTCTTTCTCCCTCTTGTCATTCAGCTGTCAGTTCAGTACCAAGATCAATTGTATTGGATACCAGGTCGTCATCCTTCAACCAGAAGCCCTGCGTAAAATGTCACAAATCGTGCTCCATTACTCATCACCATCAGTGCCTAAGCTCCGGGTGGATGTCCTCCATATCATACATTTTATTTCATTCTAATGAACTCATTGCCATTTGTTTCTCTACAAGTTCTCCTGATTGAAATCATGTTAGTCAGAGATCAAACTGTGTCAGAGATTGTGGACAGGAATTTTACTCCTGCACAACCAGGGCACCCAAAAATAACTATGACTATGACTCTACAGCCATGTTAGAAGCTGAGGCTGTGTGTTGTACCTCATAACAATAATAATATTTAAGGCAACCAACAAGCATGTATACCATGCTCCAGACTATTGTTTAGCTTGTCACTGGAATAATAACTTTAGTGATTTACTGCAAATCACCTGAGAGACCAGGTAAACCTCACTGTGGTGCTAAGGGAAAAGTCTGCAGATCACTAAAGTCATTTGGTTGCTTTGTCTGGTAACAAAGCAACGTCAGCACAACATTTTTACAAAGTGCCAAACCCTTAAACTACATTGCTACAGTGGCTAAAAACAGAGTACCTCATGGCACATGATGTTGTTTAAACATGTCAACAGTGGTAAAACAAACATTTGAAGTCCTTAGAAACTAATTTTCCCAATTAGCTTACTAACCTTACTGTGAGTGATGGGGTACAGCACTAGCATGTCTGTTTTGGCTATTGCACAAAGAAAAGATGTGTGTATTTGTTTTCTATTTCTTCTAAGTTTCACATAGCTTCATAGTTTAGATTAGTTTCACATGGGGAAATATGTGATGTTACATCTATAAAGCAATCTGGACTTAACATTTACTTCAGGGCCTCTGGTAAACTGTAAGTAAAATTAAAAAAAAAAAATGTATATATAAAAGTCAACATTTTTCCTAATGCATACTCTCACAACTCAAAATGCACACGTCTGAAAATCTTATAATCTCTTGATGGTTTCATATGATTATTACCCCACAGTAACTAGGTCCCAGATCCAGGTTTCAGGGAAGAATGTCCTGACGGTTTCCTTCTTGTGTTCATCTTTATCTTTGCGCGCGCCACCTGAATTCTGTGGCATCATGTTGAAGGCCATGGGGACAGGAGAGTCTAGGACATCTAGGAACGCTTGGATAAAAAAAACAAACACAAAAACAGTAATTACACAACTTACCCAACAAAAACCAGCTCCCAGATCCAGGTCTCAGGGAAGTATGTTCTAATAGTCTCCTTTGTCTTTCCAGTTCCTTCTCGGTGACCTTCAGCACTCAGATCGTTGTAAAGCATATCTGTTAAATATACTTCACAGTAAAATGACAAATTTCTTATTCTGGGACCAGTATCAATGGACAGTTGCGTGAGCAGTCAGTGGACAATACAAGTTGCAAAACATAAATCGTACCTTCTTCGATATAGTAACTGTCACAGTCAATAGGTTTTTTCACATCGGAGTTGGTCACAATTTTGATTCCAATTTCCTAGAAGAAGAGACAGAGTGATGATAAAACCAAAGGAGAGAATGTCAAGTCATAAACTGTATAGAATTTGATCGCTAGTGGTGAACCCAGATGCTATACCTCATGTAAACTGTTAAATACTAAATGAAGCTAGATCAAGGCAGCTAGAGGAAAAATCAAAAGAGATAAAACAGAGACAGAAGGAGCCAGAGATAGAACGATACATAAAGACAGAAGAGAGAAGGAAAGAGAGGTAAATAGTGACTGAGAGAAATAGAGTTAGTCAGAACTAGATAGAGTAATAGAATAAAAAGTGTAAAGAAAAAATACTGTACTATAAGAAAGCAATCCACAGATCAATAGATCTTATAAATATACAATAGCCCACATATCTCTGATCAATATCTATTTTATCCCCTTCCAAACAAAACGATCCAAAATTCTACTTTAAAGATGCTGTAGACGTCGTTCTTCTGATCAGGTTCAAAGGAGATTGAGCGTGACGCTCGACGAGGTGCGCTGAGTACAATCAGGCAGGGATATGGCTCTTGGTCTTCAACCTCATACGTGTAACCTGACATCTTCTGTAAAGGCAGCTGTTTGTACACCTGCACAAAAACACCAGTGTTAATAGGGGTGTGTCAGCACACTGAATGATGGGAGGTCCACACAGTGATGATGTAAATACTGAAAACACTCTGAGACATTGGGTTTTGTGAATAAATCGCTACTTCCACTTATCCCTAAAACCAAGGCTTTATGTAATTTACAATACAAACACCATGTAACATTTTGGCACAGGATTAGTTGTTAACATGGCAAAATAAGCAATGAAGGTCAATGTCGTACGTAGTTGATAGAGAGTTCCTGCTGTCGCTTCAGCAGGAGGACACTCTGGTCGATGGCCCTCACAGAACACATGGAGCCTGGGTGAGCCTGGAGACTAAGTGTGGTCTTCTCCGCTGGAAGATTCTGGATGGAGGAGAACTTCAGAACCACCTGCACAGCAGACAACAAGGTGCAGTTGCTTTAGTTTTGGAGCAGATTAGATGACGTTTATGTCTATCCTCTTGTCAAGCCTCAAATTTATGTATAAAAATAATCTATATATCTTTTTAAACATCAAAAGGGTCTTGTATTCATTTAATAATCAACCTTGTTGTTGAGGCAGAGCTGAATGGGGAAGTCCTGGCTGTCGGCCACAGCTTCTCCACCGGGCATCACAGTGTAAACTACCACCTGGGCAAATGGTGCCAGGTTTGTCACCTGCTGGAGTGATATGGACAACTCCCCTTTGTTGACTAAGGCATGAAACACAGAGACAAAGAAACGTGACACAATTATCAAAACACATAAATGAACAGAAATTATATATTTCTTGTTTGCCGAATGAAATAATATTGTTTTATGCACATGAGCAACTAATAGGTTGCTACGTTGGCCTGAAGCAAAAAACCCATACTTGTGGTTAACCTCAACCAATTCACACCAAGACAGAAAGAGGATATGTCTGGGTGTATTCTGCTTTTGAAATCACTTACACCAACAGTGTTTTATCTATTCCTTTATGCTCTCCATCTCTCCCAGCTCCCTTTGAGGCCACCAACCCCATCTTGTAAGTTGCTAAGGGCAATTTGATCGCACAACACTGATTTGAGCTACTTTGGAAAATAAGTAAATTCCTAAAACAAATGGCCCTTCCAATTTCTGTCGAAGCTTATTTAACCAGGAGAAAATTCCTGGTCTTTTTGTTTTTACATTAGCTGGACAGTGTACGTGGTATGGACACATGGTAATGAAGGTATATGACTACCAGTACAATGGGTCAAATTGATATGTTGTCAATGGAGCTCCATGGTAAAAGGAATAAGAAATAATCAGACTTGCCTAGACTTAATTTTAGGTTCCATCCATATTTTCATTATGAAAACACCATTTTCAAACCAAAATGACATCTGTCCACAAGTGTTTTGGCTCCATATCAGTTATAACTCACGTCCATACCAACAAGCCTGAAATCACCCATCATGTGACCCTTTACAGCCACTGTTCATGTTCAACAGTTCTGGTTCTGCCCGTCCAGACTAAAATACAGTCCTGGAGTTTTCAATCTAAAATAGGACCAGCAGCATTTCCAAACTTCTTTTTTAAAGGGGCTGATGGTTATGGCAAAAATCAGCATCACAATTATTTTCAATCAATATTGTAATCCCGATTATTTAACATGATTACTCATGGACTTTGGAAACATCACATATTAATTGAACTTTAAAGAAAAGTACATAATTTCGGCGCCATGGTAACAGATTAGTGTCTGCACAGTCTAAATGAGCAGTGAGTTTCCGGCACAGCGTGGCATTGTGACTCTGCTCCTCTGTTCTTTACCAAACTTCACCCACAAATAGAAATGATCTTTATAAAAACCTGCTGAATTCATATTTTCATACGTTTGTGGATAAAACGGGGCATCGCTTCTTATGCAACAATGAAGTTAAAACACAGCGTTGTGTCATAATCTGCTGGCAGAACTTCTCTTCTGTCTGCAGGAGTGCTTGTGTGTGTGTCTGCTCATCTCCGTTACTCTTCACACACAAACTGATAATCACATGTATCAATAAATGATCGTGAATCCGTCCCAGCCACTTTAACCCTGATGTCCTGGTTGTGTGCGTCACGTCTCATCCTGTGTGTGTGTGGTATTTGAACAGCGTGCGCAAAATGTTCGAATTTTTTCCCATGACTTTAAATATGGGTCTCATAAACTCTAGAGCCAATCAAACACACACAAAGTAAATTTCAAGTACTGAATATGTCCTAATAACTTCTGATTAGTGTTGGTGTTTATTGTTAACGTGTAAAGTGAGCGCAGGTCAGCAGGAGAGTGAGAAGGGAGGACATGCGGCAGTGTGATACAGCACCATAAAAGATACCGGACCATAACATGCGTCTGTCCTGATCCTGAAAGGCTGCTGTAGTGTCCTGAGCCCGACTTTTATTCGAGGACAAGCAGCAGAAACGCTGCCTGTGTGAACGATGGAGCTTTATTGCAAAACGAAACACTGGATACTCATGGTTTCATGTCGGTTTTCATAATCATCATAATTCATAATCGTTGGAAGCTGTAATCGTAATCGAAATTCAATGACTCAACCAGCCGTTCTCCGTTTTAGCAGCTCTAAAACTATGGAGTAGTGTGGACACCAGGCATATCTTTAAGCAGAGTTGTATTCTAAAAATAAAATGTAGGTATGTGGGTGCAGCCTTTCTAAAATACTTCACGTTAGCTTGTGGTCTTTTCATGAGCTTTGTTGAATGCAGAATATCACCAAGTTTTCTTTGTTCAAATAACAAAATATTCTGTACCAGTTCCTGCTTTAACAGCCACTGGGATATGGCCATGCTGCACAATTCCTCCTCTGGACATCACCTACAACGAAAGAGAAAAGAAAGAAATGAAAGACAGACAGGCACAGATGTGGGTTTTTCACATTAAAATCCCTCTTTGAAATTTAATTAAAGAATTACATCTGCTTCTACATTGGAATGTAGCCATGAGGATTGGGTTTAATTATTGGTCAACTAAATATTACCATAATCTAATACAGTGGAAATTGCTTATAGTGATCATGTTTGTCCCAGGTCAAAATTATCTCTCTCTGGTCTCTCACAGCTTAGACATTCATTTCTTTAAAATGACACCACAATATCAACACTCATCATCACATAATAATAATAATGACGATACTTTTCTTTAACAAGTAAGATCTCTTTCTCTCGCGCTGACACAAACTCATACCGATACACTCACTCACACAAACAAACAGTGTCATCGGACACGTGTGTAAACTCAGACTGGGTAAAAACAACATAATCTGTGAACTTAGTCAGTGTATGGAGAGCTGGAGGAGATGGCGAGAGCTCAGTTTGGCTCGATTCAGTTTGGCTGTTCACAGCACGAATGATAGAAACACAGAGAGGAGCCGGTAAAAACTGTAAAAAATATATATAAAAGACCCAAAATGAACACTGTAAGCGGATTACGTGATATGTTCTGGAAGGATTCTGTCTCAAGCTTTTTGATCCATATAAATGGTTGATCACTATATCCAGTTTCCACTGTATAAATTAATCCAAGTGATCTCACAATATGATGAATGCCACAGACATTACTTCCAGTGAATCACAAGTGTCGCTATGATGTTATTTTTATAGACTGTGTTAGTACAAAATAACACAGGAAAAGATGGATGTTACAATTCTGAGTAGCTTATAACCCGTGACACATACCAGGTAAAAAAAGTCAAGGACTTCCTGTCCACTGTTTAGCTCCTCCCCCTGGATGATGTACTGAGCACGCACAGTCGCATCTTTGTCACAAGGGATCTTGTCTCCGACCTGCATGAGCTTCAAAAAGCTACTGCTCTTAGAGTAAAACACTGTGACTTGGTGGTAGGCCGACCTGTACTCTGGACTACGCAACTTCTGCATATATGGTTCATCCTCGTTGTTGTTTTGAGACTTTGCCTGTTGACATAAATAGTGACAGGTCAAAAGGTAAAATTCACACTCAACTATCAACCACAATATCTCCAGCACAAAACAAACATGATTAATTAGAGTATAAACCTAAGTGGGCCACCTTCAACATAATGGATGCATTGACAGTTGCTATAGTTAAATGTTGATTGTAAATTTGGTGGAAACTAAAAGAAACAGGTGAATAAATACTGAAGAGCAGTAACCAACCTGCAGATTCACTGTGTCCTTCCAGAGAGACGTGTCCAGAGAAAAGGAAGCCATGCCTTTCTTGTCTGTAGTGAGTGTGACGTTTTGTGAGGGGGTGGCAAGCAGGTACACCAGCTCGTTGGCGACAGGTTTATTGTCTGGACCAGTCAGTTTGACCTGCAAACAAGACAAGAATACAAACTCTAACTTTGCAGTGATGTCATTGAGGTGGTCATTTGATTTGTTACTTCTTGGAGCTTGAATGTGCTCTGAAATATTCTTGGCAATCTGACTTTTACAGTGCAGGTTTATAAGGAATGGTGCTAGAGTAGTGTAGGTGGCCAAAGAGGAACGCGAATAGAGTGTCTGAAATTTAAATGGTTCATCATCTGGTAAGCATCAAAGTGGTCCGTATTAACTGCATATAATAAATATTGATATCAATGCACAATTTGATTTCATATTGACTGCTGACAAGTGAACAGGTTAGAGTTATCAAAACTCTGGGGACCAGGAGGATTTACAGCCTCTGTCATCGTTACCTGTCTAATAGTTGTTAAGCTGCCTTGTTATGAGGTTAAATATAAAGTTTGATGTGCTGGTGGCATTTGAGTTCTTGTGAGGGGTCTACAAAAACAAGTATTCACCTACTGGGGACTCTAAATAACCTTGTTCATTATTTCATGCCCATCAGGGAGGATGGTGAATCAGGAATCTGTGAAATGTCGAGTACAGGTTCAAATTGTTATTTTAGCATATTTGCCAATAGTCTGAGAATATACACACGTGTCTGCAAGGCACGTGTGTAATGAGAGGCAACAAGTAGAGGATTGACATCAAGCTGCTGCATGGTTGAGAGTGAGACTTCTCAGTGAGCGACATTTCGTGGATTGTCGCTATTGTAGCCACTGCCACGGGTCGCGATCTACTGGGCTAATTCAAAAAGTTGTTGTAAGTACCATTCAATTACACAACCACATTTGTTAACATAGGGTCCAGGTTGAAAAACACTGGACTTCAATTAGTCCAAATGTTGAGTAACTGCATTCTGGGATATTTGGTTCCTTGTTTTTCGGAGTAGAAGTTGAAACGTAAAACCCACAGAAACAAATACCTTTGGAAGTGAGACAACCAAGACTCCCAAGGAGCATTTCAGTCACGAACATTCAACCACCAAGCTTAAAAATCTGCTACAGTGTTGACTTTAAAACGTCTATCTGTTTTGTTGGCAAAGCAGGAAGATCATCAACATGTTTCATCCTGTGAGGACCCTGAATGAAAAAATTATGGGAATCAGTCCAATGTTTGTTTAGATATTTCAGTCTGGACTGAAGTATTTGGTCGTCTGACATCATCAACCCTATAACCATGCCACAAGCATGGATAAAAAGAAACACATGTCACTCCAGACAGATTACCTTTCCTTCAAATGGAATGCCAGGTTTGTATGATTCAGGTACATCCTCAAAGGTGACAGTTCGGATGTGATAGCTGAAACTGGTCTGCCCACTGCCTGTAAGGGTGACCCCTGGATGGTGATAAACAGAGATCACAGCTCATTAGAAACTGCTGCTCACTCCTTAATGAACAGTACCTGGCACCCAGTCAACTTACCTGTGCCATACTCTTCCATTTCAGCATTCACCTCGAAACCATCCTCGTAAGTGGTCTTGTAGGGGGAAAAGTCTGCCACATTTACAATTTGTGTGGCACATCCATTTTTATCCGTCTAGAAGATATATCAAAAAATTTAAAAAGCATTAAAAAAATAAATAACAAAAATATTCTGAAAGTCAAATTTCAAAAATAAATCACAGTGATTACAGAGTCATCCATTTTCATCTGGTATACTCACAGTTAGCTCATAAGTCTTGCAGATGTCCTCGCCTTGGGTTCTTGAATACCAGTAATGCCGGATAGCTTTTCTACAAAGCACTGCCTTGACTGAACCAACAACTGGTTTCCCATAAGTGTATCTGCAGGAAACAGCACAAACAATTGATCCTGATATTACACGGATTCAAAGAAAGCCGTTTACTTAAACTAAACCATTTAAAGCTGAGTGACCATAGCCAGTGTAAAATTGAATGAGAAAGCGAAAAACTAAACAGCATGATATTCATCATGTCAGATGGATACAAAGTCTAAATGGCTTAATTTAACAATTACTTTTCTGACTTTTATACATTATATTTTTGTACTCATGACATAAATAAAATTTAAGAATTGTATACAATTCAAATATTCTTAATCCGAAATTATACTAACTGAATAAATGTGTGTGCGTTTAACACACACACACACACACACACACACACACACACACACACACACACACACACACACACACACACACACACACACACACACACACACACACACACACACACACACACACACACACACACACACACACACACACACACACGAGGGGTTCTTCTCACAGATTATGACGCAACGCTGTGTTTTCAATTGAAATAATTGTGATATGATACAGCGCTATGGCTGCTGATCATTGATGGTACATTAAAGTACAAAAGTTAGAATGAAATTTTCAGTGTGACTCAACTAAACAGATCGTGCTGTCCATCCTAAACATCAGTGACATTGTGAATCTCTATCTGTTGTATTCAAGTAGGACACTCACTTTCCACAAATCTTAAGCATTGCCTCTTGATCCAGGATGCTTATGACACTGGGCAGGTCAACCTTTACCTCATACTTTGGCAAAACTAAAGCAAAGGAAACAAGATATTACATATAAAAAAAGACTTTTCACTAAATGTGAGATATTTGTTAGGATGTAACTGCAGCAGACCGTATTCCTTGATGTCAAATTGGTGGGATTTTTGCTCCCCTTTGTCCGTTGAGGCAGTGATCTTGTAAGTTCCTTGTACTGCTTCAGGAATCATGGGGTGGGAAAGATCAAGGATCCCGCCGTCAATGGGCTTATCCAACCACTGGGCAATGCGATTTGAATTGGGATCCTACAAACAGTAAAGAGACATTTATTCAAGGCTGCTCCAACCTGCACTATATTGAAGCCCCTAGGTGTAGTATTGTCATGTGATTATTATGTCAAATAATGCAGATTTGTTTTTAGAAAAATGATTGGTTGATATCAGTGCCGAGCTGGCTATTATTGGTACAACTGGAGGTTAAAGTCAAACACATAGGGGCTTAAAAAGGGGGCATAATAAGAGCACAGTACAAATAACTATTCTACAATAATGTATATAATAACAATTATGGACTTGACATGAATTATACAGTTGGCAGGAGTCAATTAGTTTTCCTCACCTGGATCTCCACCACTTTGTACTAAAAGAAAAAAGAAACAACAACTTTAATGAAGAATAGTGTATTTTTTACACTGTGATATAATAGTAGTTTTGATATCCATTTAGTTCACAGAGTTAGTTAGTTTACAGAGATAAAACTAGTCCATTTGGCAGGTTGTGTGTTACACAAAATTTTGGAGGAAAATGTGTAAATGTTAAGGGACTTTTGCTCCTCCAAAAACATATAAATATTGTATTAGATGACGTGTCCAAATAAGTAGATACATAGTGTTTGATGCTGTGGTGCAGTGTGTAAAAACATTTAGATTATATACATTTCAGCTCTAATGTTCAGACCATTTGAAGTATCCTTTTTAACTGATGGGATATACTACGAGCATGCCACCCTCATGATGCGATATATTTGAATGGATTTCACAGTCACTGCACACCGTTATGTTTCCAGCCTCTCATCACCAACGGAAAAGGCCTTGAGCCCATATTGACTCAGATGTTTGGGTCAAATGCAGTGTGCGCCAAATGAACTCTGACAGCATGTTTATCACACTACTCCACACAGCGCTACACACCCACGCTGTCTTCAAGATCAACAAACAGTCCTCCTTTCACCTCCCACTCTCCTGAACCAAAATAGACCTCACTCTAAGATTCACTGACTGCTTGGTGGAAAACACACCACATTGCAAAGTTCACTGTTTGGAATGATTGCACACATCACACAGTATCACATGATTTAGAAGAAAGTAAATAAAACTTACCACCCGAGCTACAGGGATGAAATTTGTATCCATGGACACGATTCGGAACTTGACTTTAAAGAAAAGGGAAACAAACGATAACCATCAATCAAAATGAAGCTAATGGACAGAAATAAATTGTACAGAATATAACATTTTCCTGAGTGCTAGCTGCTCTGTCAGAGAGAGACGCGTGTTTCTGTTCAAACAGGCAATTGTGCTCCAAAAACAATTACACAAATACAAAATTAGGGGGAAACCCCCACTTAAAACCTGCATTGTATTTTTTTATGAGAAAGATGTGGATTATAAACAACTTCACCAAGAACTCAAGAGGAACAGCCATTCTTTGTGTGATCATTTTACACATAATTCCTAAAGTTGTCAGGTCGTAGCTCAGCATTATGCAGATTTCATGAACTAAAAACCAAAAATTGTGCAAGTACAGCTGAATTTGTAAGCAGTCTAGAGAATGTGGGCATAATGAACAGTCCAGCCGCAGCAGAGTATTACAAATTCTACCACACATCATATTCTGATGCGTCCAGCTTCTTGATGATGATTCATAACGTTAGACACCTACCAGTCTGTCCAGGTTTGTAGATGGGTTTATCAGTCTGGATAATATGGATGAAGGCAGGCGGCTCAATGAGAACTTTCGTCCTCTTCCTCATTGAGGCACTCTCGCCCTGAATAGTCACACAGAGGTTTGCCACAGTTTTGCTGGGCACTGTTGGGACCTATGGGATCAGAGAGCAATGTGCAGTTTTAAATGCTGTCTCATGCAAAAGCACAATTTGTTCTGTACTGAATTGAACTTTTCCTCATTTGGAGTGTGTTTGCTGTGAAACACCCGTCATCTATAATGTTACAGAATGAGTACTAGGTAGCAAATCCATCTGAGCTCTTGTGATATTGAGCAATACCGTACCTCTTCCACTATAAAAGGTTAATTATGAAGTGCCGTCGTACGTGCGCAGCATATGTTTTCACTTAATAATGGAGCTGCCGTTACATAATAGGGACTGCAACTACTGTCAGGGGTGATTTGTGTGTGTGTGTGTGTGTGTGTGGTGAGACTGAGAGTAGGGGGTCAGAGGACATTTCCCAGAGGAATGCAGGTACATAACTAGCCTTTGCAGCCTTTGTTTAGTTGCAAATAAACAAATTCCAGACCAGTCCTGCTCCAGGCCCAACCAAAGGGGAATGAAGTGAAACTAAGTGCTATTGTCAAAGAGCTAATTGGGGTTGGTGGATCGTTTCGCATCAATATGTAGCAAGGCCCGTAAGTTGCATAACAGCGAGCAGC
Source organism: Hippoglossus hippoglossus (assembly GCF_009819705.1). NCBI lineage: Eukaryota > Metazoa > Chordata > Actinopteri > Pleuronectiformes > Pleuronectidae > Hippoglossus > Hippoglossus hippoglossus. The sequence goes on along the minus strand of NC_047163.1, from coordinate 21,131,004 downwards.
AATGTGACAGAAACCAGAGCAGTAATTTACAGAGCACCATTGGAGTTGACAGCCTCAGTCATGGCTACGGCTGGATAATTAGGTACATATTGACCACAGGATTTGAGCAATTAGTTTTAATGGAGGGCTAGGGGATGAGGAAACAGCTTTGTGCCTGGAAAATATTTTTAAAACATTTGCGAGCAAGCAAACTGTGTGTGCACGTGCTGAGTCAGACCTGGAAGTTCAAGCACCGGTAAAAGTCCTGTTTGACAGCTTCCTCCAGGAGGACGGTTTGGCCAGAGTCCATGTTGAGGGAGACCGTCAGAGAGACGGGCTCTGTGGGGCCGTGGATCTGGGCACACACAGTCTCTTGTTTACCTGCTGTGAGGCGGGAGCTCACGGTCACTGCGAAAATACTGGAGGTAGAGAAAGGATTAGCTGGTGAACATAAAGGAGGATATTCTTCTCTGTTTAAGACCCTGACATTTCTTTTTCCTCTGGAACTGGTGGAAACGAAAACAGAGCTAAAAAGGAGAGTGAATATTGGACTCAACATTAATCAAGTAGCTAGAAACACGACTCAATTCAAATAATGTTGCCACATGTCTGTTGGATGTGTAAACAGACAACTGTATGCTCAAAAGTTTGCCACATCGACTTGAACAGTTTAAACAACATTTGCTCGCAGCTCTTTTCTGTTGTCACCAAGTGGCAGATAAAATCAGTTGCTGCAGATTTAAAAGCACAAAAATGACTAGTGGGGACAAGTACACTTCAGATGTCCTACTTTCTACTTCTAATCTGCTACTTTTGAGAGAGAAATAACATTTACTTTACTGTACTACAGAATGTAAGAGCTTTTCATTTAGAGGTGCAGTTTGATGATTATAATATTAAGGCAGTGTAAAGGAATGTGGTGATGGTGCTTTTGCTAAAAACAGCTATTACTTCTTCCACCATTGAGATGGATCAATTCGTCTCTGCTCGACACAGGAAGCTGCTGATGCCAAGTAGAAATAAAGGACACATTTAATTAAGCATTGTGTGTTGCCAAAATGTCATTTTGCACATTAGTGTCCTGTTGCATGACTTAAATGTATTATTCCACGTGTATGCCTCTTATCATATACTGCTATATAGTATAAGCTACTACGGTAAATGTATAGCCATTATATATCACATTTATACTCATTCATATACAGTGGACTTTCTTGTGCAATCCTCCTGTGCCACTGCACTTCACACAAGTACATTTCTCTACAAATACTTTCCGTCATCTTTAGTAATAAGTATATATATATATTTTTATATTTTATGCCTATTATATACTTTCATCGACCTCTTTCTGACTATCTGCTGCTCTAACCAGTGTGGGATTAATAAAGTTGTATCTTGTTGAGCATCTGACTCTGATCTATAAAAGCCTTTAGAGTCATGATGGACCCAGAGCAGAACACACACACCTACACACACAGAGACAGACACACAACTGCAAAACAAAGATCAGAATGGAAATCAATATCCAGAGACAGTGGTCAGGAGTCATCATGAACAACAAAAATCAGTGAGCTCTTCAAACCGATGTGTGCTCACCACTTTAGCTGTGACAGCACATTCTCTCATTGTTGTCCAGATAACTGGCAGATACAAGCAGATTGTTGATGGGATGGTGGAGGGACTTTGCCACACACAATCACATACAAACACACCACACGCACGCACAAACACACACACACGCACTCACGCCACATCTTTACTCTTCATTGCGTAACGGTGTCCTGAGGCCAACCGCTGGACTTCATTTGGGACCAAGTTATTGACGATAACAAACACAAAAACAGACCGCGACACAACTTGACTTTTTGAGTTACTTTTTGCTAACCCAATCACGCGCAGCTGGACTCGCATGCATTTAAACCAACCCTAACCTGGCGCGTGCACTCGGTGTCTTAGCTGGCGTGACGCACATGCCAAACTTTTGCAGCTCAGCAAAGGGACTTACGTTTCATTGAGGTGCGCCGACGTCGCGGTGCGCAGGAGCACCGACGCGAGGATGACAGCGCAGAGCTGGAGCACAGCTGTCATGTCTGCAGACGACGCGACAGAAAGCGGACTGCTGCGGAGGAGAAGGACGCACTTCCTGCCCGGACTCAACCACAGGGAGAGAGGGATGTGCACAAAGTTGTCCGAGCGCACGGGGCGGGGGTTTGCTGTTTATAACCCCAAAGCACCTCCACCCCCACTCCATCGGAGTCACTCCCCCAAGTTGGTTGGAACCGTGCAGCCACCTCCCCATTCCCAAAAGTGAGATGTCATAGTCCTGCCAGTATCCTCCACTACCCACTTTCTGCAGAGCTGAGAGTTTTGGGGAGGGCATTGTGTGATACACACCAGGTCACCGTGCAGTTTCAGCACGGTTGAGCAACAACAGTTCTGATGAAAACAGAGAAAACTTCTCAGAAGGCTGAGACTTGTTCCCTAGCTGTTCTCCTGGCGGCGTTTAGATGTGTATATAACTGTTTCTCCAACTGGACTTTCCAAATAGTATTTCATTGTCTCAGAGGAAAACAACATGCCCCAACAAACTGCTCTGTAACACAGAGTGAACATGCCAAGATTACAAGTCTGTGGGGGACCTGAATAACTTTATGAAGGCCCCATGTGGTCCTTTCTTCACATTAGTGTAGGTATAAGAATGACTTTTGTCAGCAAACATTTTGTAGCTATAACTATTTCTATATGCTGTTCTCTATTTCAGCTGTAAAGATAGAAATACCAAACTGTGGTTGTATGCCTCCACCAACCAGTGCTGATTGAGCCTTCACACAGTTTTTCCAGACTCATATGAGGCCACGTGACCTTTGACCACTAAAATTGAATCAGTTCATCTTTGAGTCCGAGTGAAAACAGGTCAACATTTGAATAATGTCCCTAAAGGCAGACTTGACAGATAAGGTTCAAGAGGCCCAAAAATGTTGTGTTAGGTCATGTGACCTTGACCTTTGACCGTCTTAATCTAATCAATTAATCTGTGAGTCTAATAATTGAACGTCCGTGCCAAATTGGAAAGGATTCTTTTAAGGGTTTTTTATACACATTCACAAAAAGAGTTTTGTGAGGTCACAGTGATCTTGACCTTTGACCCTAGACCACTAAATTGTAATCAGTTTATTTGTGAGTCCAAGTGAATATTTGTACCCAATTAGCATCAATTCCCTTCAGGCGTTCTTGAGATATTCTGTTCAAAAGGCAAAAACATTGTTTTGTAAGGTCTGTCTAATCTAATCAGTTCATCCTTCAGTCCAATCGAATTTATCAAGTTTTAAGATATTCCCCAAAGCTGTTCTTGAGATATCGTGTTAACAACAATAGGACAGACGGACAGCCCTAAAACATAATGCCTCTGCTGTCACAGGTGTGAAAAAAAAGAAAAAAAGAGCACACAATTGCTGGTTTGGTAGTGCATTAGCACCTGTAGATCAGTGAGTGTGACAATATTGTGTGTGTGGTATAGTGCTTGTGCATGTGCATTTCATAGCCTATAAATAAAGATGGATGGTGCTCCTTGACTTCCAGAAATGAGGCCAAAATATCACAGATAGGAATGCTGCCATTTTGTACATTCTGCACAGGAGATGGACCCACGATGGCGAGGTCCTGTCAATACACACGCTCGACCAATCCTGTCAGTCATAACATTTCAACTGATTTTCATGGCATAAAATAACTAACAAATACACTTGAACATACATCAAAGCTACATAAAATCCCAGAAACCATCCATTTTACTTCTACTCTGACTTTTTAATTTGGTCCATGTCCAATTAACTGAAATGGAAGAGGCAAGGTTTATGAGCTTTGGCTTCACTTTTGGAAAGCTGTCATGTCATCAATCATTGTATACAGTCTATGGGGTCAACCAGTAACTTGATGGAGGTGAGTGAAACACACAGCAGAGGGAATCTGCCACATGACATTGTGTATCAAGAGTAACTGGGAGGAGGCCAGTCATCCTGTGAGGAGAGAGGAAACATCTGGATATTCAAACTATTCTCTCAGACATGCCACACTTCCTCTGCTCATTCCTGTCTGAGGGCAGGAATCAGAGAGGAGATGATTGGTTACTTCCACAGCAAAGACAGGGTATGGTCTGAGCTTCCCAGTTTGCAAATTTAAAGTACAAGACATTTGCATAAAAATATGAAGAGCAATATGTCATGGTCTGCTGGGCTGCCTGTTAACCAGGACTGGAGGTGACATGGTGACAGTTTTAGGATGTGTTATCTCTGACTCTTCTTTTATCTTTTGTCTTCTCCTGCCTTTTGATCACTGCTGCTGAAAAAAATCAATCAAATATGGGAATGAATGGCAGAGAAATGCTAACAATGTACTGTACTTCAGTCAGACAGCGTGCAGACCTATTTTAATCCATATGTAGCGAGGTGGGAAAGCGGGGATAGTGATCGGTTGCCACAACGCCACCTGGGGAATTTCACCTCCAGGAAATAACTCAACTATTGTAAGTGCAGCAGCACAGGTTCGTTTAAATCACGGGGCAAGAGACGTGTTTAACTAATAAACAAAGAACTTTAATATAACCAAATAAATGCATAAATCAACAAACAAAATGAAAACAACAGAACACCAATCAACAGGCAATACAACGCTTGACATGAGCAACACAGGGACAGGGCTGGGACTTACCGCGGCGACGACAACCAAAGAAAAAGGGGAAGGATTAATAAACTCGCCACCCGTGACACAGCAAACCAACAAAAACGGGTTGTGAAGAAAACCCCGTCACCAGGAATTGGGTCGCCGCCTCAGGCCCACAGCACCTGACCAACAATAAAAGAATAATTAAAACATGTCCGCGTGGAAACAACAAAACAACAAAACACCAACCAATATAAACAGTATTTAAAAGGTTGCTAAAAAACTAGGCGTCCCTTTGTGGTGATCACTCCACGCGCCGTGAAGGTGTAGCGTGGAGAGCCACAGTGCACGAGACAATACTCCAAGAACACACAGAATTGGTCCTGAGCCCGGGCAGTCTCCAACTGTGGAGCCGTGCTCCTATCAGCTGCCACAGTTCATTAAAAGTGTGAGCTAGGATAGTGCAATTTCCGGTAAAGCCAAAACAGCAGGTCCGTCTGAGACGTGGTGGCCAATGACGGCCGACGAAGGAGCAGGGCCTCTAGGAGGGCGAAATAAACAAATTTAATAATTAATATGACAACAACTGAATTGGGTGAATAATGGGGCCATACGCACCACCCTGCAAGCCAAGGCACCGTCACAGCAACCCGGAGGGTGGGAGTCTCCCCCAGCCGTAGATGAGTCCAGCTGTTGCATGACATAAACAGTCAGCTTGGGTAAGAGAAGCAAGAAACGGCAGACAACGTTACTTACAAAGCAGACCCGCAACTGCACCCTGAAGGTCCCCCGGCGGAGCGATCCCCCGCCAGCAGTCAGTCACGCTGCGTACGAGGGGGGAAAATTAGAGGAGGCGCTGGCTGTTGCACAACCACGCCGCGGCTACAGAGGTAGCTCTTCCGCGCTATCCACGACCCACCGGAGAGGAGCGGAAACGGAAGGAGTGCGAGCCAAACACGGCCGCCTCCTTAAATACGGGACGCCTGACATCGCCTAATGACTGGTGCGCCATTAGAACAGGTAGAGCGCCCCGCAGCGGCAGGGAGGGAGCGCGCATCTGGCTACATCTATCCCCCCCTTTTGCATCGTCGGCCCGACGATGGACAGAAGGGTCTGACTAACACCAAGGTCTAAAAATGGCCAACTGGGAGTTAGACACCGGGCCTGGAGGTCTATTGGCAGCATGGTCCTGGTGATCTGCGGGCCGAGGAAGATCCGAATGGACATCCGAATGGACATTCGGATGGTGGCCTGCCGTGGAACAAGCAGATCTACGCAGAGCCAGCTGCCTGGGACTTGGTTGTTCCGTTGGGGACCATGAAGGAGCTGGCGGCGAGGAACCTCTAAAAGCAGGAGGTGTTGCCAGAATGGGCCTGGTCTGCAATGGGATCATGACAGGAGGGATGTCAAGACACATGGTACTTGGAACCACTGCAGACTGTGGGAAAAAGGTTTCAGGAACCAAGACCCATAAGTCTCCGGCACTAGAGGAATCATCATCCCGTGCCACCAAAGACGGCGGGGAGGGCATCTTAGGTGGGGGATTGGTAGCCTCCTGCTGGACCACGGCCTTTAACATGTCCCGATGAACATTTCTGACCTTCTGCAGGTCGTTCACAGGGGCAACCGTGTAAACTGCTCCATCACTGCAGGGGGGCTTCACAACTTGGTAGACCACGGAATTCCAAAGGTCTTGGATTTTATGACGACCTCTAACACCGTGGTCCCTCAGGTACACTAATTTGCCTACTGTGAAAGGTAGATCTCGGACCCGCTGATCATACCGCTCTTTCCTTTTGTTAGCAGCAGCCAACAACCGTTCACGAGCACCCTCAAAAGCAACTCTGAGTCGAGCTTGATGTTCCACCACCCAGTCCTGCACCTCGCCAGGTACTGGATCCTGAACTCGACCCAGGAGGAAGTCCACAGGAAGCCGAGGTTCCTGTCCAAACATTAGAAAGAAGGGCGACTCACCAGTGCCCTGATGAGGTGTGGTGTTGTAACAAAACAGCACCTGGGACAGACAAGAGGCCCAATCCCGTTTCTGTGATACTGGCAGGGTACGAAGGAGGTTATGAAGAGTTCTATTAAACCGCTCGCATTGGCCATTACCCGCAGGGTGGTATGGGGTAGTACGGGATTTTGTGACACCGTACAACGAGCAGAGCTGGTGAATCAAAGAACTCTCGAAGTTCCTTCCTTGGTCCGAGTGAAGGCGGCCCGGAACACCAAACTTATAAAACCACTCATGAACCAAGACCTGAGCCACAGTGGAGGCTCGTTGATCCCGTGTAGGGACAGCTACGGTAAACTTACTAAACACATCTGTCATTACCAGAACATTTTCAAACCCGTTCCGGGAAGGTTCCAACAGCGTGAAATCGATGGCCACGATCTCATTGGGTCGAGAGGCAAGCAGGTGGCCCATAAAACTATGTGGCACGTGGCCCGAGTCCTTAGCGACCTGGCAGCAGTCACACTCTTGGACCCAAGTCTTTATGTCTGAAGACATTCCTGGCCAATAGCAGCGCTGTCGGACCAATTCTGTAGTCCGCTCGATGCCCTGGTGGCCGTGCTCTTGGTGAAGCTGGTTCAAGGTCTCCTGCTTGAGCACTGCAGGCAAGATTAACTGGAGAGACTCCTCTCCCCCGTCGGAGCGGAAGACTCGGCGGAGAAGAACCCCATCTTTCTCCACTAGGCGGTCCCATTGGCGCAAAATCGCCATGACTGGCTTGGACAATTGTTGCCTTTCAGCCAAGGTAGGCGGTGCTTTCCGTCGCCAAAACACAAACACATCTTTTAGAAAGGGATCATCCTGCTGCAAGGAATGAAGCTCAGATGTAGAGTGGGATGGAAGAGCTGAGACAAGGGACTGAGTTGCAGACATCACCGGATCTGGGTGTGGCCCTTGCTGAAAGCCTAGGGGGACTGAAGTGCCAGGCAAGACATGAGCAACTAAATGGGAGCCAGAAACATACTGCCGTGAGAGCGCATCAGCGTTCCTGTTGCTACGACCTGAACGATACTTGATGGCAAAGTCAAAGTCGGCCAACTGAGCAGCCCATCGTTGCTCTGTGGCCCCCAATTTAGCTGATTGGAGATAGCTCAACGGGTTGTTGTCGGTATAGACAAGGCACTTATGCCCCAACAAATACTCCCGGAACTTCTCCGTCATGGCCCACTTGAGTGCCAGGAATTCCAGCTTCATGGAACTATAGTTTGACATGTTGCGCTCGGTGGGCCGAAGGCCTCTGCTTGCATAGGCCACAGGTTTCACGCCATTGTCAGTCTGCTGTGAGAGGACAGCCCCAAGCCCACTATAGCTGGCGTCAATTTCTAAAATGAAAGGCCGCGAAAAGTCGGCATATATTAGCACTGGGGACGAGACCAACTTTGATTTCAAGGCCTCAAAGCTCGCCTCACACTGAGGTGTCCATGCAGCACCCAACGTTTGGCCTGGCCCCTTCTTGGACTTGGTAACTGCCAGCTCGGCCACTAGTTTATGCAGCGGGCCAGCCAGCTTTGCAAAACCCTCTACAAAGCGACGGTAGTAGCTGGCGAAACCCAAAAAGGAGCGCAGTTCCGATAGGTGACGGGGGCGCTGCCAATTAGCCACAGCCTCGATTTTCTTGGGGTCTGTGGAGACTCCCTGGCTTGTGATGACATGCCCCAAGTAACCAACCTCCCGTCGAAAAAATGCACACTTTTCGAGCTTTGCTTTTAGGCCTTCCTTTTGGAGCCGACCAAGCACTATTTCCAGCCTCTGCAGATGTTGTTCAACAGAGGAGGAAAAGACAATAATATCATCCAGATAAAGTAGCAAGGACTGACCCTGCTCGTTACCAAACATCCTCTGCATCAGACGCTGGAAAGTGCTTGGGGCATTACACAAGCCAAAAGGCATGCGATTGAACTCGAAAAGGCCAAATGGTGTACAGAATGCAGTTTTGGGTCGGTCCTGTTCTGCCATAGGGACCTGGTTGTAACCACTGGCCAGATCGAGGGTGGAAAACCAGCAAGCCCCAGAGAGTGCATCCAAGCTCTCCTCGATGCGAGGCAGAGGAAATGCATCCTTTCTGGTCTTACTGTTAAGGAGGCGATAATCCACGCACAAGCGCAGGTTCCCATCCTTTTTCCTTACCAATACTATGGGTGATGCATATGGACTACTGCTCTCCCTAATGACCCGGGACTCCAGCAGCTGATTAATGTGAACCTTCACTGCTTCGTACTCTGAGGGAGGGATACGCCGGTACCTCTGCCGGACAGGGACATCATCGAGCAGAGGTATGTCATGGGAGAGGAGGTTGGTGCAGCCCAAGTCGCCTTCATGGGTTGAAAAGACGGATTGATACTTGCGTATTAGAGAGTTTACACTGGCTTGCTCATTCTCAGTCAATTCAGACAGATCTAGTGACTCTAACCTATCTGACACCGAGGGGGCAACTGTATGGGAGGAGACAGTTGCCAAGGTTGACCTCTCCTCAGTTACACCTGCAGGCAGGCTGACAACCTGGGCGGCATTCAAGACGCCCAGAGTAGTCCGTGGGTAAAGGAGAACCTCGGTGGTCCCAACATTGACCACTGGGACGTACACTGTACCCCGGACAACCTGTATAAGGCATGGTGAAACTAGCAACCCAGCTGGTAAACCTGACTCAGGGGGCTCAAACAGAGCACTTTGTCTAGTGAACTGTTCTGGACAGGTACTAGCAACCAGTTTCATCACCCCTCCAGGTATGCGCACCGCTCGCTTGCCTCGGACTCTCACAATGCCAGTGTGGCCCCCTGGAGCCTGGGCGGCAGACTGATGGCACTGCTGCAAGGCCGCAATAACGGGACCAGGCGCCTGCGACACCGAAGGTGAATCAAAAAGAGAGGGCCCGAATGCGCCGAAGAGCTCTCGATAGCATTTGCGTATCACGTTCATCCCCAAGATGCCAGGGACAGAAGACACAAAACCAGGGGGGTTTTTGACAACAAGAATCCCACAACGGGGCATCACCTTGCCACATAGTTCCACATCAAGCTCCAAGTAGCCTATATATGGAATTGCTAGACCATTCGCTGCTCGCAGCTGTAGCCAATGACAAGACCGAAGGCGATCAAACTGCTTCAGAAAGAAGCTTTCAGTAACTGTGGACACCATGGAACCAGTGTCCACCAAGCATAAAGCAGTGACTCCTCCGATCAAGACAGTAATGTTTGGACAAGCAGCAATTAAGTCAGCTGTTACACCTTCCTGTGAGCCTGTAGACTCCCCAACTGTGCTGTGACTCTGCAGCTCAGTGGGCTTCAGTTTTCCGATTGGCGGGAGGAATGGGACGGTACGGTGGTGCGTGGGTTCGACCCAGCTACTGAATTAGCAAGGCGTCGAAACGAAGCCCGCTCACCATCACACTCCCGAGCAAAATGTCCAGGCTGCTGGCACCTTCTACAGATTAAAGGACCACCACGAAAAGTCTGACCTTGGGAGCGAGGGGCCTGCAGAGAGGCTACTGTCTGGGTGAGCTGGTTAAGCTGCTCCTGTTGACACTTCATAAGGTCCATCAACTCACTCAAACCTGGCCCCGGTGGAGTAACATGAGGGGTGGGTTGAAAGCGACCCTGCACTCCATATTGGAGACCATAAGCTGATGGCAAGGAGGAGCTACGCCCCCTATCACCCCCTGGAAGACCTTCCCTCTCCCACCTAATTGCCTCACCACGAAGCTCCAACAAGGTGACAGTAGGCTGGCGTCTGACTAGTTGCTTGAGTTCCCGGCGAAGGGAGCTGTCAAGAACATGCTCAGTGAACTGATCCCTGAGGAGGACATCTGAATTAGGCATCCCATCAGGTGCACACTGCTTAACCCGTGCCATTGAAGCCATGAGAGCTAAGGAAAACTCTTGCAACGTCTCTCCTTCGAGTTGGCGCCGAGAAAAGAAAGCCTGCTGTAAGGTCACATACGACTGAGCACAACCATATAGCTCCTTTAAGATGGCAAGAACCTGGACTGGGTCTCGCCGCTCCGCACTAGGGCGAAACTTAATCTCCTCCTTTGCCTCTCCCTCCAAATGATCAAACATAAAAAGGGCCTGGTCCACAGCAAAAAGATGACGAGCACGCACACATGCCTGTATCTCCTCTATCCACTCAGCTATTCCTATGCCTGCCTTGCCATTAAACATGGGACACTTACGGTCTCTAGGAACCACAACCAGTCGCTCTGTGACAGCAGCGGCTACGCTTGCAGTCGGCGCCTGACTAGCTGCAGCAGAGGGAAAGAAAACAGCCCCACCGGGGTCCAACGGAGATGCAGCACGCGCCTGCCGAAGTTGTTCGTTATCTGCCTTAAGCTGTAACACAAGCTCCCTGAGCTGCTGAATCTCCTCCTCCATACTGACAAGGTGAAACGGCACCAAAGCCTGACAAAATGGTACGTGGGATTAAATCAGACTAAACACTGCTGTTCTGGCTTTATATATACACACACACACACACACACAACACTCAGACCACAGAGAAGACGCCCATCAATAAATAGTTCAACAAAATAACAGGATGAAAAAATAACTAAAACACGTCTCTGCCCCTTTAACTGTGATACCCTGCCAACAACGCCAGAATGTAGCGAGGTGGGAAAGCGGGGATAGTGATAGGTTGCCACAACGCCACCTGGGGAATTTCACCTCCAGGAAATAACTCAACTATTGTAAGTGCAGCAGCACAGGTTGGTTTAAATCACGGGGCAAGAGACGTGTTTAACTAATAAACAAAGAACTTTAATATAACCAAATAAATGCATAAATCAACAAACAAAATGAAAACAACAGAACACCAATCAACAGGCAATACAACGCTTGACATGAGCAACACAGGGACAGGGCTGGGACTTACCGCGGCGACAACCAAAGAAAAAGGGGAAGGATTAATAAACTCGCCACCCGTGACACAGCAAACCAACAAAACGGGTTGTGAAGAAAACCCCGCCACCAGGAATTGGGTCGCCGCCTCAGGCCCACAGCACCTGACCAACAATAAAAGAATAATTAAAACATGTCCGCGTGGAAACAACAAAACAAAACAACAAAACAACGAAATACCAACCAATATAAACAGTATTTAAAAGGTTGCTAAAAAACTAGGCGTCCCTTTGTGGTGATCACTCCACGCGCCGTGAAGGTGTAGCGTGGAGAGCCACAGTGCACGAGACAATACTCCAAGAACACACAGAATTGGTCCTGAGCCCGGGCAGTCTCCAACTGTGGAGCCGTGCTCCTATCAGCTGCCACAGTTCATTAAAAGTGTGAGCTAGGATAGTGCAATTTCCGGTAAAGCCAAAACAGCAGGTCCGTCTGAGACGTGGTGGCCAATGACGGCCGACGAAGGAGCAGGGCCTCTAGGAGGGCGAAATAAACAAATTTAATAATTAATATGACAACAACTGAATTGGGTGAATAATGGGGCCATACGCACCACCCTGCAAGCCAAGGCACCGTCACAGCAACCCGGAGGGTGGGAGTCTCCCCCAGCCGTAGATGAGTCCAGCTGTTGCATGACATAAACAGTCAGCTTGGGTAAGAGAAGCAAGAAACGGCAGACAACGTTACTTACAAAGCAGACCCGCAACTGCACCCCGAAGGTCCCCCGGCGGAGCGATCCCCCGCCAGCAGTCAGTCACGCTGCGTACGAGGGGGGAAAATTAGAGGAGGCGCTGGCTGTTGCACAACCACGCCGCGGCTACAGAGGTAGCTCTTCCGCGCTATCCACGACCCACCGGAGAGGAGCGGAAACGGAAGGAGTGCGAGCCAAACACGGCCGCCTCCTTAAATACGGGACGCCTGACGTCGCCTAATGACTGGTGCGCCATTAGAACAGGTAGAGCGCCCCGCAGCGGCAGGGAGGGAGCGCGCATCTGGCTACACATATTAAATGTGTCAGCTTTACCTACATTGTTAGACTTCTAGTTTAGTCTGAGAGTCTGTACCTGCAGTCAAAATCATTCTTCAGGTCAGTGTATGATATTTTGCACAAATCAGGGGTCTGGGAGCAAGACTGCATTCAATATCCAAGATTATTTGTTATGTCCTGAATTCAAGTTTTTTACTGAACATGTGTGTGTTCCATATGTGTTTAGCTTGTTATGTTTAGCCTAAAATTTAGTGACATCTAGTGGTGAAGTTTCATGTTGCGGCTGAATACCCCTCACCTCACCCTCCCTTCCAAACATGAAAGAGAACCTGTGGTAGCCTTCCTACAAAAACTCAAAAAGTTTGTCCAGTCTGGGCTACTGTAAAAAACATGGCGGGGTGTTTCTGAACGGTAAGTTACACTCTCCTCATGTGTGTTCAGGTTTTAGCAGGACAGTCGGCCAATGTAGAAGTAACGTCCCGAGTTACAGTACGGAGTTTCACAACGGAGTTTCAATCGGTGTAACGTAGACGTTACTCCGTACTGAGCACAGCGACACGGAACGTCAGAAGAAATAAAGCATAACCGCTGGTCTCAAACAGGACACATTCTCTTCCTTGCATCCCTCCAAGCTGCAGTGTTTCTTCAGTGTTGTTTGCTGTGGTTAGCCTGTGGTAGCTAACAAGCTGCTAGCTCAGCAACAGCTTATTGTCGAGTTTGGTGTGGAGGGGTGGTGGTGGGGAGCAGGGGGTGGTGGGTTCGGAGGCTGGACTGGTTCCGGCTGGTTGGGGCTGAGAGACGAGTGCGATCCCGAATGACATCATACGGGGGAGGAAGTACGAAACAAGATTTTCTGACAACATCTTTCTTAGAATGGACTGAGTGAAAAAGTCCGCGGAGTGACTGTTATCATACTTTGAGGGTAATTACGGATAGTGAAAGCCCAGAAAATGTATTTTACACAATATGGGCCCTTTAATGTTTTTTCCATACACATGAGGTCACTGTGAACTTTACTTTTAACCACTGAAATGTAATCAGTTAAACTATAACAAAAGTAGAAGAAATTTCCTAAAGGCTGCCTTGTGATTTGTTAGGATTTTAATAATATAATTAGACACTATAGCCCCGAAAAGGATCGATTTTACACGCACCATGTTTGTACCTTAACAGAAAGAATGAATGTTTTGTTATGTGTTAGGACTGTAATCCGTGGCATACAATACACTGTACTTAAACTTGTTCTCATACATAAACCTTTATATATATTACAGTATTCCTTTAGCTTTATTCAACATCACACATATATTAATGCACTGTGCTCATTAAGACACTGTGACCTATGCCTTAGAAAGAAATCAAGAAGCTGCCCCAGCTAATGAAGGCCAGATAGGAAAGGCGTTGTCTTGTCTGATGAATACGCATGCTTACGCACACAGAACATACAGCCGATAAAGCAGAAACACAATGTTTCTCACTCCAATGAACAACAAACACTGTATCTGCAAAACTACTAAAGACTCATAAAGCTTCAGCCGGATAAAGGCTTGTTTTTAATACACAAAACTTAACACTGTCAGAATGTGAAGATTTGCCCAGCTACTATCAAAGGAGGGACGAACCTGGGAGCAGCTCCTCATCATTGGCGGATTCCAGTGCCTAGAGGCTGGGACCAGCCTGTGCACTAGCCACGGTGACTCCCCCTCGTTATTGACCAATGAAGTTCTACCTACTATTATAAACATTGCACCCGCCGTCCGTTCGGGGCGACTCTTGACTACCCCGAGCTACTGACTAAAAGCCGAGGCTGTGCATTGAGTGCCCATAGCTATGCTGTACCTTTTCATTGCTTCTAAATAAATACTTTTTGAACCAAAACCGACCCTTCTCATACCTAAGGATAAAAGAACATGACAGATATCACATTCAAGAGGCCAAAGAATGGTTTTATGAGGCCGTAACTTTGCCCTTTGACCACCAAGTTTTAGCAGTTAATCAGGTGAACAAATGTGCCAAATTTGAAAACATTCTCATGAGGTGTTCCTGAGATATTACATTCACAAGGTAAAACATGAGTTTTGAACGGTTACAATGAACTTTACCTTGGACCACCAAATTATAAACAGGTCCCCATAAGTGATTTATTGTGTTAGATGTAATGAAATTCACTTTGGGCATTCCTGATACATCGCGTTCAGAAGAACATGAGGTCACGTGACCTTGACCTTGGCCACCAAAATCTCATCAGTTAATCCTTGAGTCCCAAAATCATATTGGCTTTCAAATCAGTTAAGGGAATTTGCACCAAATGTGAAAGAACTCCCTCTAGGCGTTCCAGGGATATCGAGATCACAATTTGCTTCGTGAGGCCACAGTGACCTTGATCTTTAATTGAACACCAAAATCGGATTACTTCATCCTTGAGTCCAAGTGAATGTTTGAACCAAATTTGAAGAAATTCCCAAAAGCTGTTCTTTACATATCGCATTCACAAGAATGGGACGGTTGGACGCCCATAAGGACATACGGACAGACAGTTGGACAACCCAAAAATATAATGCCTATGGCTGTCACCGAAACAGAGGCATACAAAAATCAAGCCAGTCAGTAAAGACTGTTATTGACTCATCACATTGAGTCAATAACAAACACATTTTTATTTAAAGGTTATCTATACAAGATGCCTTCAGTCATTAAATGAATACTAGCATGGCTAGCATAATTAGTAGACAGTATTTCTGTAGTAAGTAGTAAGTATTTCTGGTTTAATATAACCATGGTGGGCATGTGACAGCTGTGTTTACAATGTTTGTGTGCTTTAAAAAATTATAATGCAGAAGAGGGACAATCTTCGGTCCACCAAGGTGTCATGGCTGTCATTTGTGAAACCACTGTGCATGGTCTCTAAGCACAGTGACACCAAACCCTGTTTTTCTCCACACTTTACTTTTAATACTTGAGTAAATTTTACTTGTTTACTTTTAGCCAGGTAACAAAGCTGTTTTAGCTTTGCCATGAAAAGAGAATTTTCTTTTCTTTCCTACTTAATGAATTCAATATTTTTACTCCAGTTTATCAAATAATACTTCATAAGGAGGAGATGTCTGTGGTATTCTTTTACATTTTGCAGAATATACATGGGGAAAAAATGGATATATAAAATGGATATATATATTCACACATATGGAGTGACGCCGGCGAGCTAGTTCTGGCAGGCAACTCGAGCTGCGCTGTTGCAATTGTGTGACACTCATCATGTGACATACATCATGTGACACACTTCATGTGACATACATCATGTGACATACGTCATGTGACATACTTCACTCGCCACTACCATCTACAGTACTCATCCACCTCATTAGGCGGTCTATTTAAGCAGAGGGAATTCCCATCCCTCTCTCTGCTTCCTAACTACTACGCAGTATCACAGACAATTGTCTCAGCCCCTCCACCACCCCAGCATCCACCTGTAGGCTCCGACGGGGGGTTACAGTATTAGCTCATCACTCCCATCATTCCTGTGTAATCATATGGGGGAGTGATTAAGTCGGAGCCTAGACGCCAAACACTAAACCTATTCTACTGTTGAATAAACATTCAAACGTGAGTTGTCTGACTGAAATACACATATATATAAACATTGAGAGCAACTGGAAACCTTCAAACTAGATTCACATTCACGTTGCTGTTGACCTAATCGGGTGCTGATATTGATATTTATGCACTTGATATTGCATTTGTAATCAGCTCACATAATTATTTCACCAACCAAAACTCATGTTGTGAAATGTTACCTCACCCCAGCTTTTCAGAGTCTTAGTAATGTCAATTGTTGCTGTTTGATTAAACATGACCAAAACAATGCATCACATCAATTTGTAAATTAATTAAACCAGATTTTCACACAAAGCTGCAAGACAAGGAAAAAAAGGGCGAAACATCAGTTGATAATAAAAAACCTTTAAAGTTTTGTGTTAAGCTTATGTCAACATTAAAAAAATTACAGAAACCAACTGACATACCAGGAACATCTGTATGGACAGTCTTGGATTTTACGATTATGCTGCCAGTGGATATGGGTAATTATTATTTGGTTAAATGCTGAACAATAAGTACTTTGTTGTTAAAACACTTCATTGGCTTCAACATACTCACTGTATCAGAATGTGTTGTGTGTGTGTGTGTGTGTGTGTGTGTGTGTGTGTGTGTGTGTGTGTGTGTGTGTGTGTGTGTGTGTGTGTTCACAGCAGCAGACAGGGGAGGGCAGCAGACATCACGGCTGAGAGCAGAGTGTTTGCTCCATGTCTCTCATCCCCATTACAGGGAAGGGCTCATTAAATCTGGCTCCCCATCTCTGGCTGATGAATTCTTTATTAAAACAATATGTTCACCCTATGCTCCTACAAGGATATCATATAAAAGTTCAATTAACTGGGGCTTGATGATCTCAATGAGATGATCTTTTACAGCTAAAAGCTCCCTCTACACTGGAGCCTTTCCAGAGTGATAGCACATACGGAAAAACAGTGGAGGAGCATCCACCAGTGAATAACAAAGGGAAGTCAGTCGCTTGCATGGGGATTTGGATGTTCAAAGGAGCAGCTTACGCCTCTGGGCCATGTAGGGCCCTCTTGAGTCGGAGAATGAAATCTGTTGTTTAACAAGCCTTTATTGGAATCCACACTTCTACCAAAATGTTGAAGATCAGGGACAAACAGAAGCCCACAGCACTGGTACATGAGCCAGCGATGAGCACAATCCCAGAGAATTTTTGTCAGTGAGGCCATATCACACTGTATGATTCCCATATTGGTATAAGACAATCCGTGTGTGTGTGTGTGTGTGTGTGTGTGTGTGTGTGTGTGTGTGTGTGTGTGTGTGTGTGTGTGTGTGTGTGTGTGTGTGTGTGTGTGTGTGTGTGTGTGTGTGTGTGTGTGTGTGTGTGTGTGTGTGTGTTTCCACAGTGCTTGGGCAGGGATATGCAGAGCTTCAGGTGGTGGATATAGCAGAGAGCTGGCTGCCTTTGGTCTCTTCAGTTCTATTGGCTGTGTAGTTTCCAGGGGTTCATTGCCTTGGTTTGATTCAACAGTCCCATGGGTGCACAGACACCCGGACACTTTGAGCTTTATTGTGCTTTGCACCGAACAACTTAAGATTTAAAGGAAGAGTCCTCTTCAGACACTTTCAGTGAGATATCATTTTGTGACATTTCACTTGGTTTTTGACCAGTTATTTGTTTTTATATTGTGGCCACTTAAATAATTATTGTTTGCAGCAACTTTATTCACTGCAAAACATATGTCATTCTTCACGTCTTACAGTTAAATCATTAGCATGTAACATGCCTACAGTGACAGATGTTTACATGAGGATATTTAGCAGCTAATGTAGCAGCTTGGCACCAAAGTCACCAAAGCGTTGCTTTGAGTAAAATGCATGATAACATGCTCACAACGCTATCATGTACATGTTTAGCAGATGTTCACCAATTTAGTTTAGTGTTTTAGCATTTTATTTTTAAAGGATACTGTTTTAACTGCTATTGAAGTTTACACTTAACTACTGCAGTGTCCGTTCTCAATCTGTTTGTGTGCTGGACCTTGTGTTCAGAGCTTTTTATAAACAGTCTATGGTGCAGAGTGAAGTTAGAAAACTTTGTGCTCATCCTAATTAGTTTATCTGCAATGACGATTTTATAGTCAATATTTTTTATAAAACAAAACTGAATTTGCTTTATTACTGTTCACGTGTGTAGTTTATATATACGTTTGAATGATTGACTTAACTGTTAAGTTACAGTAAAGCATTGCAGCAACCAAACGAATATTGTACTTTTACCTAGAAGACTTACTAAGGAGGAGGTGATGTTGTATGTGTGTGTTAAGACAAAAACAAATGTGAAAATGTGTTGAAAATTCATTTAAATTGAGCTGGAATAGGTTTTTGCAGAAAAAGGCCGGGACATGTCGGCTGTGCTAATACATTACATTTGTCTTTCTTTTTGCCAGCTTTGAAACAAGGAGTGTAAACTTACCTTAAGTCAGAGGTGGGGATATGTACCTGAGCTGTATTCATTGAAGAAAAAATTGCTACATTTGTTTTTTTTACTTAAAGAAAGAAATTATTAAGATTATCATTGCAATTCTTGTTTATTGTTGCAACTGCTTGTTCCTCATTGGTGGGTTTGTCTGAGCTGATGACATAAGCATCCATGAAAGCCTGCAGTGAAGCAGTGTAGTAAACAGTATATGCTCCAGAGATCTATCAGTGCACCGAGGAGCATGTTTTGAACCAAAACACATGTTTAAACCACAACATATATAAGACCAAGGCTCAGCTAATATTAATGTTTTTATGTGAACGGTGGGTCACATGACAAGTCACATGTGAAAAGTGCTATTTGTACTAACAAGTCCAAGGAGAATTACCCTCACCTGAACACTCCAGGGATTTCTATGTTGTTGTAAACGTGTCTGAGCGCAAAATCTCCTGCTGTGTTGTTCATGTGTGAAAGGCAAACGCAATTGTCCCGGACATTTTTCTTAGCTCATGTCGGAACGGCTATAAGGGAGGCAAAACCTATATTACAGCCGGCCACCAGGGGGCAATCAAGATGGATTGGATTCACTTTTGGGGAGAAGTCATGTCATTTATCTTTAAAACATATCAACATAAAGCTTCAGTCACCAGCCTGTTAGCTTAGCAGAAAGACTGGGAACAAGTGGAAACAGCTAATGCCGCCCAGCACCTCTAAATGTAACATGTTGTATAAATAACATGTTATATTTTTTCATCCATACGAAAAATGACTGTCGCCATTACCTCTGAGGAACGTCATCCGATTTAAAGGTTCAGCGTGTAAAATTTAGTGACATCTAGTGGTGAAGTTTCATGTTGCGGCTGAATACCCCTCACCTCACCCTCCCTTCCAAACATGAAAGAGAACCTGTGGTAGCCTTCAGTTGTCATAAAAACTCAAAGAGTTTGTCCAGTCTGGGCTACTGTAAAAAATATGGCGGCCTGATGTAAATATAAAGTATTTTAATATAAAGGGCCCATTCTAGTTTATAGAAAACAACAGTTTGTACAATTTAGATGAAACACACTAGTGAAAACATCACTAGGATTATTTTATATTCAATTTCTGCCAATAGATCCCTTTCATCTCTATCTTACGCACTGAACGTTTAACATGTTTTACTTGTGTGTTTTAGAGGTGCTGCCCAACATATATGAAAAAGTAAAAAAATAACTTCCTTTCCCAACCACTATTCCAAAACTTCAATGAAAAATTTCAAGAAAAGATGTGAAGGAGAAGCTGTAAGTTAGTTAGGAAAAGAAACATAGGTTTTTCTAAAACACACTTTACTTACAACAGACTGACAAACTGTGCTATGCAAGATAAGCTTCCTGTCCAGTACAGAGTCACAACTGCTAAGAAAATATGTTTTCAGATTATAAAGAGGGGAAAGTAGATATTATTGGAAATATAAATAAACTGGACTGAAAAGTTGAGATAATTTGATATGTGAAGAATGTACAAGTAGATTAAGTTGAGCCATTCAAATAACAATTGAATGAAAATAGAATAACTTTGCCAAGAGCCAGAGTAAATGATATTCAGTCAAAAGTATATCGTGTTTCTTGGCATGATACTTTTGACTTTTATATAATTGTTAAGTGGAGAGAATTTTTTTTAGTTTTTTTTGTGTTGTCCACAATCGGGATATTGAGAGAATAAAACAGCTGTTCGGTTTCTTCTATATTTACATGACTTTAAATGTTGCTGCTGCAATGAATTGTGGGAAGGCATTTTCTCCTTTCTGTTCAGAAAGGAGGGTCAGGTGTTTCCTATGCTGAAGGAGATAAGATAGGAATCCTTGAGGCTCCTTTCCTTATCATTTAGAGAGATCACACAGCTCTTAACGAGGTTGCTGTTGAAACACTTCTAAGTCATTTTACTGGAACACAGTTGATTTGACCGCAGCACTAGTCTTTAGTGCACTTGTTGTGCAGATGCTTTTTTCTGGCTGGTGCACATAAGCATTCTGATCCATCTGCATTCACATGCAGACACAGAACACATCTTAATGGCAGTATAGAAGACAGCAGTAAATAGCGAACTGCTTTAGAATAGCTGTTTTTGTTTTGTTTTGACAGTGCTTTATTGCTTTAAAGTCTGAGAGTGAAAGTGGCATCATTGTGACTTTATTCAGACAAGTTGACATCAGGATTATGACTATGTTGCATTTTATGACTTTTTTTTAAATAAAAAATATTCCAACCGTATCATTCATTTGTTTGTTTACATCCATCGCTGTAAGATGCTGTCAATCCTCCCACTGAATTCTATTCCATAGTAGTTCCTAAAAAACATGTCTGTTTTCAACTCCACTTAATGTAATGTACACAATGAGTCTTTTATATAAAACTACTGTGATGCTACATAAAACAAATATGTGGACTTGGTTTTATTATGAGTCTAAGCTCTGTAATAAATGGCCGTGTCTCAGCAGATGTATAAAGGATCTTTTCTGTGACCAGACATTTGTATGATGATAAGGTTGTTGATTAACTTTGTTCTTTGTGGGTTTTTGTGTATGAATTATATTCTGTGCTCCAGTCTCTCATTGTTTGTGCACTCGCCTGCTTTGAATCATCCCTTAAGGCATGAATAAAATATTCGGAATTGACTCGCATTGAAAGCACGCTCCATCTGACCCCATTGTTGAAGCGTGGAACCCCTCCACACCCCCACCCCACATCTCCTTGTGGTTAACCTCAGGTTGACTTTAGCACACTACCAGCAAACCTCCATCTGTCGCTCAGTCTCACCTGCATTCAGCTGAAAAACAAACCAACCCCCCAACCTTCGTCTCCTCGTGTGCCAGGCTGTGGCTCCTCAGCCACCACAGGGCTCCTGGTGGAGGTGCTGAGGGAGCACAGAGAACATTGTTTGAACTGCAGCAAAACGCAGCTCCCTTTAGCTCCCGGATCAAAGACGGAGGATTACCAACAGCCTGCTGTAATGAGACCACGAAGACTTGAAATAGCTGGGATGGCTCGGTACACTCTCCCCCAACCACAACATCGTTACGAGAGACTGCAGTGGAACACCCTGAGAAACACAACAGTAATCTAGTAATGTGGGTTTCTCTGGGTGTAAACTCATCTGCTCAGCTTTGAGATCCTGCTAGAAAACCAAAGTAAAGATTTAATCGTTTTTTATCTGGCTTTATGATGAAATAACACACACTCCTCTAATCAAACAGCTGCTGTGCATGGGAATAACATTTGTCCATGACACCGTTTTTCTCTCAGTACTCTGACACTGCTTGTTGACCTGTCTTCTTTATTTATTTTAGACATTTTAGAGATTTAAAGATTATTATGTTTGGTTGACATTTGGCCTTTACTTAGATAGCAGCAGTAGAGAAGCAGACGGGAAATGAAGGCACAGAGATGATATGCAACAAAGGCCCTTGACCCAAATCAGTCCTATATGTCTGTTAACCTGCACTCAGCCAACATCAGAGCATCAGATTATTAGTAGATTTGATGATTTTGAATCCACTTTTCTTTTCAATCTCAGTAAAATTCTTTCACATGGAGCCCAATTAAATTCAAATGAATCTAAATTAAATTAGGTCCCTTTTATGTCTGTTTGTCTGTCCACACACACACACACACACACACACACACACACACACACACACACACACACACACACACACACACACACACACACACACACACACACACACACACACACACACACACTCACATTCACGTGTAGATCAGAGGTTCCAAATCTTTTCTGTCTGTCATCCTGGAATTATTTGTTCTTCCTTCTCTTCCTTATTTTCCCCACTAATTAGTCGGTTCCCACGTCCAAATAAAGAGCACAATGTTGTACAGATTACAAAGCCCTTAATGCAAGTTTGTGATTTGGGGCCTAATAGATGAAATATTCTTGGCTTTTGTGTGTGACTTCCTCTTAATGCAAAGCTACATTATAACTCTCTTTACAGAGTGTGTGTCTGAGAATATTTATTTTTTGGATCAGAGCCGCCAAAACAATGCAGTAAAAAGAAGGGACCCTTTTTATTATTGGGGCCTCCTACTGTTAATTTGAATGATTATTTAAATTTTCTTGGAAAAGGCTCGCCTAGACAAAATTTTGTGCCATTTCTTTTCCAGTTTTTTAAATACCATGGTCAGGCTGTTAAAAAACTAAATGATGTTACTGCAGCTGCATAAGAGCGAGACACATATAAGGGAGAATAGTTTAATGCACAAAAGACTACAAATCTATGAAACAAGTCAAAGTGTCGTCATGAAGAGATTTAATAATGCGACCTCCCATAATCATCATTTCATCTTCTAAAAGATGTTCATGGCCAAAGTAATGGGTTAATTAACTCATGTTTATTCATGCTGCGTTTGTAATTTGAATTTGTAAGCAGAAACAATGCAGCATTAATTACAGTCTCAGACTCACATTAAACAAATATGGAAATTCACTGTGTATCTGACATCGTGTTTTGTCTCATAACAAGCACTTAGAGTAACTGATAATCTCACAGTGATGAAAGCAGATGTGTGTATCATGGGGACTGATTTACATTGTCTACATTTTCTTTTCTTTTCTATTCTTTCTTGCTCCCAGTGCACCTGTGTTGTTATTACCATCTCAGGGTCTAACATGTTAATTTAATTTCACATTTAGAGCAAATTAATTCATTTGCATGTTTCGTTTGTGCTGCTGTGCGAGTGCGAGCCAACCGCTCTGCAGTATTGTTGTATGAACGCTGTAATTACGGCTGCCTTTTGACATCCCCTCGGTGCTCGGCTCCCTGTATCGCAGAGATGAGAGGAGAAAGTGACACGTCGCCTCACATGTCCTCCTCAGGGAACACTTATCAAAACAATACGCAAGCCATCATTCAAACACAGCCCTGCACACTTTGTCACTTTGAAGTCTCCCCGTCCTCTTGTTTTTTTAAATCCCCCTCGCCTATTCTCTCAATGTAATCCCACTGTAACTGCAGGGATTATTCACAATTCAGACCATTTGTTCATTCAAATGCAGCACTTCATCAACAAATAACAATATGTTGAGAAAAACTATTCAATTGGAGGCTAACTCTAAATGGGTTCAAGTGCTGGCACTGACATGCATCTCTGCCTCTTTGCTGCCAATCCCTGTAAAAAGTTAATGTAAGCAGGATTCACAGAGAGCTGCTGGTGATGAAATTATGGTGTAACTGATACCAATGTGCCATAGTAGAGGAGTGCATGGCCGCCTGCGTCTTTGAAGGAGGCTCTTCCCATCCCACGATGCTCTGCTGGAGAGGGCTCCTGTATGGTTGTACAGTACAAAAGGACAGATGGAGGGCAATACTGCACAAAAAGCAAGCAATCGTTTTGCCGCAATATCGAAAACGCCTGCAAGTTGAGGAATTCATTGTAAATTCACTGTTGCACACAAGGCTGAAATCTGTGGACTGTAAATATATACAGTAGCTGAAGTGGGGATTAATATCAAACAGAATATTTCATTTGTAGGCCAAGATCACGGAGGTTTCACGTTTTTAAAATGCAAACATCAATATTTTATGTCTATACATTTGCAACAATAATAATAAATGTAATGTGACATTTGAACATTTAGTAAAAAATAAATAAAACACATTAATAGTTAACTTAAAATTTGATTGAATCGATAATGTTTAATGAATGTTAAGTTTTCAGGTGAGACCTGTAAGAGGAAAAGTTGTTGTTGATGTGTTCAATAACTGATTTTGATGAGTGATTTGTTAGAGGGGATTAAATATCAAATTCTTGCAGGGGCATTTGCACATACCACCAGAACTTTCTCCTGATCTCCGCAAGCCAGGATGGTCACAAATTGATGCGCAACTAAAGAGGTGCATCACGCATGATAAAAAACTGCAATGCCTGCAAAAATAGCGAGACGATTATTGTAAACAATGGGGGAGTCTGAGCTCTGAGGGGGAGGCCGTAAAAGCCACGACTGCAATGCCAAAAACACGTTTTTTGAGAGGGGCGAGCCAGTGTTGCCTATTACTATAGCAACAGGAAGACCTGGCTGCTTCAATCAGCTTTTGGTTTGTTGGGGAGGCCGTGGATAGGCAGAGGAGCTCTAGCCAGCAGAGCCATCCTGGTTTTACTAATGAGGGCAGAGGGACGAGCTGGGTGTCAGCCAGCCTGGCCGACCTCCACACGTCCTACCTGTCACCCTGCCTGTCACGCCACATGAGCAGCCCCAGGGGGGGTCGGCTACAAGAAACACAAACAGAGCGACAGCCTGGTGAGAGAGAATAAACACATATGATCCGGCTGCAGAAAAACTGTAATCGTTACCTGCTGTGGTATAAAACAGCCTCATTACCACAATACAGGAGGATTTCAAACAGACACTGTGTTTGCTGATGGTTTATCACACACACACACACACACACACACACACACACACACACACACACACACACACACACACACACACACACACACACACACACACACACACACACACACGTTTCAGTTTGTTATTGCTGCCACCAGAGAAAAGTTTTGTCTTATTAAACCTGGCAACCTCACCTGTCACTGTCACTTTATTGGGCATTTAGGATCACTCACTGCTGAATTAACGTGTGTCCTTCAGCAACCTGAAGTGACGGTCAGCTACAGGTCTGTAAAAACATCCACATCCACTCATGTGGGATTGATTTACAACTCTTTATATGGTTTGTGCTGTGACTGTAGTTAAAATAACGGTTCATAAACCCCACAATCAAATTAAGATCCTGTTATTAGAGGCCTGTTAAATGATAATGATGTTGCTGTGACAGTGATGACTGTTTCAAAGGTGTCAGAGGTGGAACTAAAGAAATTATTATTTTAATGTATTTTTATATCATTGACAGTCATGTCTATATTACCATTTATAGTCAATAGATCTATATTGTTGTCTTTACTACTACTGCCTTGTGGGGCATCTGTTATTATTTTAGATACAAATACAGTGTATATAGTAAGCATCACAAAAATATATGTAGAAATTATATATATTATATATATATATTTTCTACATATATGTACACATACATACACACACACACGCACTCACACACATATATAGTAGTTGTACGCTTCCATCAGTGTGTAGTACACTGTGTGTCCTACTGTGTGAACCTTCCTCAAACATATACTTAGTGAGAAGTAACTCATTTATTTTAGCAAATATTTTCCCCCAACATAAATTCTTGTATCAAAGCTCTTACTGTAGCTAATAAAATTCACTATAGTTTACGACTACACCTGTGGTGAGGCTTCTGTTGATATGTCAGATATAATTACAAACAAAAAGTATATAAAGTAAGCAGTATCACAAAAATGTGGAGTATTTTAGAAGAGTGAAAAAGTATACAATTTTATATATATATATATATGGCTTGATTATGTTTGGAAATAAGAAAATAAATATAGTGCTGTTATTAAAGTTTTAAGATTATAACTACTATATCATTAAGTAAATTTGTATATATATATACTTATAATTCACTTATTTCAGACAGTTCTAAAATACTCAAAAGGCCTTTATCGACTGTATTTGTATTAAAGAAATACTTCTGCAAACTTTTAATTAACAATTGAATTCTGAAATATGAACAGAATCCTCTCCAGGTGTAGTTGTAGTAAGCTGGTGAACCTTTCAGTATTCGCTACATAAAGACTTTGATTAAGGGAATAATGTCAGTATAAAATGATTTGCTAACATTAGAGTTAGTGCTCACTAAGTCCACACATGAAGAGGGTTCACTCAGCAGCAGTAGAAAGTGGTGGTGGTGGAGAACATAAACAAAGTGTAGTGCAGAGTGATGAGTGAGTTTAGGCTCCAGCACCACATCACCGCTGCTTGTACCAGACTCTCCTCCGGTCCCAGGTCGGTGCTAATGTGTGATGATCAGCAATCAGTGTGAGACTGACGGCAGGCCAATAGAAACAGAAAACTTCCCCCGGATAAACCAATGGTGTGGCCACATTGTTACAGCGCTCAGCGAATCCCCAGCGGATCTGATGCAACAGGGCTGCAACTAAAGTTACACCTTCGAACTGCAACAGCATGTCCTTCCGCCGAGGCGCACAGACAAGTAGTGCCGGCTGTGCCGTCTGCTGAGCGCTTCCCCTGTGTGAAAGTGTGTTTAGGGTTTTAATCGTGTCTTTTTCATGCTGTTTTATTACTTTGACTGTGGATGGGATGAGATACACTGAGAATGTGTAGACTTTAAAGACAGCTGTGTCCTGGGAGAGACTTTTTCCAACAGGGTAAAAACTTTATTTAAAAAAACAGCAACACTCATGTACATTGTTTATTTATAAAGAAGTAATTTCTGATGTCTAAAGAAAACATGACTGCTCTTCAGGTTGCAATGCGATACTTAGTGTTAATGAATTCTGTAACAAACGATTCAGATTTAGTGTAAATATACAATTGAAAGAGTAACAGAGGATGAAGTGTAATGAATAGCAGGAGGGGGTGGGGGGGTGCAGAGTGTGTGTCAGGCCTGTGGAATCATGGGAAAGTCCCCGGGTCCATGACGTAACGACCAGGTTGAGCGCTGCAAACCGCGCAGTGATCCCATGTCGCGTGATCAGGTCCCGGGCATCAGGAGTTGGAGAAGTAGCGGCTTTTAAAAACTTTCTGTCCGCAAGTGATCTCGGCGAAATAGCGCTTCGACAAGAGTCTGCGGCTTCCGGAGGAGACAAGATGTCTTTTTAAAGTGTCTCCGTGTTCGTGCTCGCCTCACTGCTCCGTGTGCTCCGCTCCTGCAGCGCACTTCCACCGCACCACTCAGGAACTATGGGGTAAGTCACCAAGTGTTGTGTGTCTGCGGACTGAGCCGCTCCGCCAGCTGAGACTTACTTAGTTTGTAAAGCAACCCAAACTAATGTTGTGTTGTTCTCCAACCTTGTTTTTCAGCCATTATTACTATTTCCACCATGCAACAATATCAAAGTAATTTTTTCAGGTGTAAGAGTAGTGAATTTATTTTATTTGATAATAAATGATAAATTCAAGTGTTTCTCTACTTGACATCATGTCAAATAACTTTTTATATCATGTAGGTCAAGTTAGTCAAGTAATATAAATGTCATAAACATGTTTTTTTTATTGTTTTCCTTGTTTTCTTTAGTTTATTGTTTGTCTGAGTCTGTCACCTTCTCCATAAATATATTGTTGTGCCATACATTTTCATTGTATAAGCTGACAAGTGTTTGGAAAAGTTAAATTTAACTTAATATACCCTTAAATTAAAGTTATTATTTTAGTGCTATTTTTACATATCTATATTCATAATGTCATTATTAATTGGATATTAATGGCTGATTGAATTATTAACAGCTGTACAGGGGGAAATTGGTGATTTAAAGGTTGAATTTATATTTGTGACTTTTTTGTTTATTTCCTAATTTCTCCCCCCCACAGGTCTTCCAGCGCTCTTTCATCCACCCAGTGCACGGTTTGTGCTTTTGAACAATTTGATCGCAGCAGACGACACAATGGCGGCATCGATCCTTCGCAGGAAA
This sequence comes from Hippoglossus hippoglossus, assembly GCF_009819705.1. Classification (NCBI taxonomy): domain Eukaryota; kingdom Metazoa; phylum Chordata; class Actinopteri; order Pleuronectiformes; family Pleuronectidae; genus Hippoglossus; species Hippoglossus hippoglossus. Next base: position 21,102,854 of record NC_047163.1, on the reverse strand, counting down.
ATTCCTCCCATTTCCACAGGCGAGCTCGGCGCTCCCCTTCTCCAACAGGCTAGCCACAACCAATCACGGGCCAGGACAGGGGCGGAGCCTGTGGAGAGGCAGCACTTAATTGGTGAGTTTCGCCAAGACGCTTTTTTATTTTTCCACATCCCGAGGTCGGAGCCGCAGTGCAGCACGGGGCTAATGTCGTACAGTGAGTACAGCTAAGTGGATATTTATCGAATGCAGACGATGCTGTTCAATCATTTTCAGATGATCGGTTAGTTGTTCACTTTGATTTTCCGGATGTTTTGCTTGATTTTAACTTCAGCCTTTATCCTCTCAGCCTTGCGTGGTTTAGGAATTTTTTCCTGAATTTGTAGTTTTTATTTTTTTTATATTATTTTATACAAATAGCTGAATCAAAAAAATGGATTGTTTTACTCACTGTATGGTTTTTATTTTTTAATGAATCCTATAGGTGATGGTCACTCAGATTGGATGACGGAAAAAGTTGATTTGTCTTCATTTGTGTCGACGAGCGAGTCTTCTCCAAGCTCTTCCCTTCCACCCTCGCCATTAGAACAAGATGTCAAGGTGCCCTCGGATCTGGAGGTCATGACCTCTCTGCTGCAGGAGGAGCTGGCTCAGCTGGAGGACTACTTCCGCTCCGAGTCCACATCCACAACAAGCAAGTTGGAGAAATCTTCAAAATGTGACAAGGGTGCTCAAGCCATGGGCTCCCAGTCTTATTATCAGTTACCCTATGGGTCGTATGGGTCCAGTCAATCAGAAGCCAGCCCCGTGGTTGTTACCTTGGCAACAGGGGAACTGGACCTGGCCAGCTTCTGTGGCGGTCCCATCGGCAGAACCAAAATTGCTCGACCCGCTCCATACAACTATCATCACCGCTACCACCACAACAACGGGCGGAGAATCATCAGCGAGGCTGTGAAAGTCGGGGAGGAAGTTGGACTTGATACGTGGGGCTCCAGGGGAGGTTACTCAGGAAGCACAGACTTGTCTGTGAACCACTACTCCACATTGAAGACGGTGAGCAAGAACAGCCTGGGCAGCGTCAAGAAGGTGAGAGAATGTGCTTTATCGTTGAAGGAAGAGGAGAGTTATTGTTTCTCAGAAGGAATGTTTTGCAGCGAAGAGATTGCTCGAGGTTTTTGTCTGGGCGGCTCGTACGAGAGCCACCACAAGCGAGATGGACAGTTGATGCACAACGTGAAGGTCAATGTAAGTTACGACAGTTCGGGGCTCGATGTTTTGCACTGCAGCAAAGATGGAGGACTTTCTGGAAGTATTCCCCAAGAGACAATGGTGGCCGGTGACGGCTACTTCCACCAGTCCATGGCCAACACAGAGCCTTACCATAGCTTTATAGGTGACCTAGATCAGCCGTCACAAGCACAGGCTGTAGAGCCCCAACATGGCCACTACCTCTATCCAGAATGCCTTGCAGACCAAAGCTACGAATGTCTGTCCAGAGGGGAGGGCGAGGAGTCGCTGATGGGAGCCCCCATCCACCGCCCCACCCAGAGGCTAAAGGATGAGCACTGCTCCCTCAAACCGTCTCTGGTGATGGGCGACCCTTCTCTGGAGGGCCACACTGGAGAGAGGAAGCAGAAGAAGAGAGACCAGAACAAAACTGCTGCTCACAGGTAAACATGTGACTTTCCTCCTTCTTCTCGTTTCTCACTAAAACAGACTTCAACTCTCATAAACACCTAAAACCAGACTTTGTGCTCAGAAGTCTGAAAACATGGTTTATAATTTAAAATAAAATAAAATAAAAAAACACCACCACTGCTAAGTTAAGCTTTTTTTTCAATCAGCCATTGTTTGAGTGGGTCATTATCCATCAATGCATGATATAATATAGTGATGAATGATATAATGATATAATGATATAATACGTGTTTTGTTAACATGGCTGGAGTTTTACATAAACCAGTCACCCCAGTGCTTTAAATGTCCTACAGAGTGTAGGAGGGAAATGGAAAGTCCCTCACTGCTTGCCAGATTCAGCCCCACCTCTCCATTTGTACAAGTCTGCTCTGTCTCTTTGTGTGTTTAACCTATTCATATCTGTGTAAAATTTAAATGTACATCGTAAAAGTCTGTAGAAGAAGTTAGAAGAAAAGTAGAAAAGGTAGAGATTGATCATTGCAGTGGGTGGAATAAACAGCACAGCCTGTTCTATGAGGGAAGGTGTGTCTGAGCTGTGTGGGTAATCCACGAGACGTAGCCCAGAGGTCACGCTCACTCACTCGACTCATGAATAAAGATGCAAGGCTGCACGAACCTGCGAAACCAACCGAGGGCATTCTTTTCTCTCGCAGGTACAGGCTGCGTAAGAGGGCGGAGCTGGACTGTTTGGAGGAGGAGCTGCATGGCCTGGAGGGGCAGAACCGGGAGCTTCGTGACAAGGCGGAGTCGGTGGAGCGAGAAATCCAGTACGTCAAAGATTTACTGATCGAGGTCTACAAGGCTCGCAGTCAGCGGCTCAAACAGGATGGCAGTGCCTAAAAAATGCCCACGCTGACCTCACCTCCCAAAATCTCCCAACCAGCAAGAGAAAAATCAAGTCAAGAGCACCAACTGATTTTTGTCTTACGAAAATGAAATGGTAGTTGCATGATTTTCGTAGTTCTTTTCTAAAAAAAAAAAAATATATATATATATATATATATAAATATATATATATATATATATATATATGATTGTTCCAAGAGGATGGCGACACGAAAACACACCTTTCTGAAAAACAAAAGAAAGGAGGAGTTTCCAGATGGGTGACTAAAACTATTAAAAGCCTTAGTGAGGTGGCTTCTTTCTAGAGGAGATGCTGAACTTGTCCGTGACCACTGTGATCCGAACTGCACTCACAGCCTTGTGACGACTGAGTCTGCGCTTGCGATGGTTGATCGTTTACAAAAACGCTCTTTGAATTAGTAGTAGTGATTGAATTTGCTCGTGGTTTTTTGTGACACACATCGGCATTATCGAGGCAGATCCATACTAAATATATATTTTATTTTGTATTTTATTTTTACTTATTAATGCTCATTTATCATTTTGCTTTAAACAATCAAGTGAATAAAAGGGATTGCTGAATTTTTTTTAAAAAGTGTGTAACATGCTCTACAAATGTTCATTATCAGAAACATTTAGAAATTTGTATTGCTAAAATGTCGACTATTTACACCTCCTTTCCCCACTGAAATACCCAATGCATGTTTGATTTTGGAAAAGCATGTGCGAGTGTTATTTGAAGGCAATATTCTGTTAACTGCATGGCTTCAAGATCTCCACCGCGTCAATTTAACTCTTCTCTGAGTTTCCCCCCTCTCTCTTTCCAGTGTGGCTCATGCTCAGGTTTTGCTTTTCAGCTCTGAGAAACAGAAACATTCACTGGCTTCATTTTGTTCCCCCCTTTTTCTCTTCTCTCTCTCTCTCTCTCGGCTGTATTTTTGCGAACAAACAATCACCTGTTGACGCAACAATAAATCGTTGTTGGGTAATGGTTCGACTACATGGGAGTTTTGTTGTTCAATTGATCAATTTGATGTATCTGAAATTCAGGTTCTTTTAACAATCAATGTCAGCGTCAGGAGATTTATACATCAGGTAAATTGCAGCCAAATAAAAAAAGAGTTAGTATCATTTATCTCTGACTGTTTTTCACTGCATGCTGTTCATTACGCATTCATTGTGCTGCCATTGAAAACGCCTCGCTACAGCCGCCAAAAGCACATGAACTGCACCCAGAACAGCACACACACTGAATAAGAAGATGGAGGGATTAAGAGATAGAGAGAGGTGCAGAATAAACCCACTCTGCCCCTCCTGCCTTTTACTCTGCTCAGCCCCATATCAGCTGCCTCCAGCTCTCTCTCCCGCTCTCTTTTTCTCTTTTTGGCTGCAATGCAGTCTGAGTCCGGGTTCTTTCCCAGGATCCACCACTGGACGGCAGCACATCAAGGCAGCCTTTGAAAGACACCTGCCAATCCAGAAACAAACAACCTGCCATGCTTTAAGATTTTGGAGCCAGGAGTTTGTTAACTTGTCTAAACAGCCGCACAATAAGGAGGGGGTATGTTCGGATAAATATTAATGGACCCTCCTCTTGTTATTTTTCCCCATATTTCAGTGCTATGTTGCTGCACTATGATTGATCCGCAGGGCTGAGGGGAGTGATATGAAGCTCCGGCAGTCAACAGACAACATAAATTGCCTATCTCATCTCCCAGCCTGTGGAGGGTGTGCGAATGCATGCACATATGTGTGTGCGTGCGTGTGTGTGTGTGTGTGTGTGAGTGTGTGAAATCTCTTGGTATCTCTCCTAGCAGTCGTAGGCCTTTCAAGTGCATGAGGCAATATCACACAATACTTGCACACGGAGGAGAGAGATACAAGTGAACTATCAGAATAAAAAAGTACTGGGTTGACAGAGAATGCCATTAAATCTGTCGATTCAGTTTTCTCCCTGTTTGTTTGATACACATGAAATGTAAAAACGGACTGTACTGCTGATGTGTAATATAACCTGTTTTTGCAGCGTGTTCAATAAATTTCTTCATTATTACTTATTTAATACCTTAGAAGAGCTGATAATACAAATGAATACAATAATAAAAAATGAATGTTCCCGAAATTTGCTAAATGACAGCTGGAAAAAAAAACAACACAAATATAAATATACTGTAGCATATGGAGCAAATATGAGGTATAAATCTGACGAATTATACAACATGTCAAACAAAAACACTGAATTGAAATGTATGAATTAAGTTTCAGTTTTTACATTATAATTATATTAACATTAGTATGTTGGGCCAGATATATGACGCACAAAACTTAAACAGCAATAACAAAGAAAATATCTGAGAATTACACAGAAATCAAGACTAATGTAATAATAAACATGTAACAAGTAAGGACAAGAGATTAATACATATATGCAAATATGTGTTAATTTCACATGAGCAGGTCTACAGAGACTTGTCGGTGGAATATTCCCATAGGACTTACTATGCATCGGGCTTCTTCTCCACCAGGTGTCCCTCTTAGCCCAGAAACAGACTTGCTGCACTTGGAGGGTTGTTATTTCATACTTAGGATTTCCACAGTTACACTGAAACAATACGCAGTAATAACACACTGTATTTCAGTCTGGATGCTGTGCATAGTTTGGTTCCTAATGTGAATCACACCCCACAGAGCATCAACAAAGTGTCACAGCAGCGAAATGAAGCACACGATTAGATGCTCAATAGAAAGAAATGTCTTAGTGGTGGAAGAAGTACCCATATATATTACTTCAGTAAAAGTATCTGCATATGCTCCATTACAATTCTTACAAGTACAGATGAATTGAAATTAAAATGTGTTTTTAAAAATTGTTGTTATATAACTTAAGTTAATGTGGGAGTGACATATTCCGGGATGGTTTCAATTCTAATGGATTCTATTTGATTTACTATTTCAAGTCTGTCATATGTTTGGTATTTACAAGCATAAAGTGACTAGTAATTACAGCTGGCGTAGAAACTACTAATTTACTAAAATATTTATTCTGCCTTGAGACATAATAGACATCTAAAGTGGCATTTAGTGTGTTGTATAGAGTGCACACTAGATCCAGTACCCAGTAGATGCATTTAATAAATAACACATTTTATAGACACAAAGCAGTGAAGGGAAACAGTGTCTGTCAATAGCACTATTAGAAGAGGATTAAACACAGATGTTGCACTTGAAGTGAGTCTAATAATGAAACACCGTAGTGTAGAAGAATGATTTGATGTCACGTGAACCTGCCTGGGTGGTAAACATGTTCATAATGGACTTGTGCAAGTAGAAGATGATTGAGTTGAAGTTCAGGTTTTCATGACACCTGAGGTGGTTTCACGTTTCTTTCCTTTTTGTTCACTGGAAACTAAATGACGGGAAGTACCAGTAGAATGGTTACGAATAATACATTTGACTTATGTAGCACTTTTAAAAATGCACTTTACTTAATCACACATTAAGGTCACCTCTTCTTCAGACGAAATATAACCAAAAAAATAATTGACATAGCATGCCTCCATAGTGCTCGTGTGTTGTCATCCAAGTGTCCGCAAGCCCTGACATTCAAGTTCGACTTGAAACGGCGTCATTTACGTGTTTTAAGCCTGACTGTCAACTACCGGTAGTAGCGGACGTAGCAATGCGAACGCACACCCCGCGTGTGCCCTTGGGCGAGAGTTTGTGCGGTTTTCCGGTAGGCCCGTGCGTACGTAACGCGTGTATAGGTAATAGGTGATCAGGCGTGGCATGATGCTCTGCCAAGATTTGGCAGTAACTTTAAGGGATCGTCACCGCTCCGTCAGATTGGGCTTGGACTTAAAGGTTAGTTCCTCCTACTGGGCACCACTCTTCACTTGGATTCTTTTCCCAGTATCGAGTGTAGACAAAGCTGCAGTGTCATCAAAACACTAACATACTGAGGATGTTGTATTTTGTGTAACAGGTAATTATAGTATGTACTTTTTATTACTTTGGCACTATTGCTGTTCTCAGGAATAATCTGCCAGATGATCTGAGATCTGTCAAACCTCTAGACGCACCATTCTTTTTACTGCTTGTGGATTGGAGAGCATGCAGAGATAATTTATGCTATAAAACCACTTAAGCCCATTGATGTCATATGATAAAATGTTAACCCTTACATAATGTTTATATTTCAACGGCTTCACAGGGTAGGAATTCCCTCATAATACGTTTCTATACTGAATTCTGAACTACAGATCTATTTAGAATGTAAAATAGCCTATCTGACATTAATAAATAGATGATTAATCCTTAATTTATCTTTCAGAGAGCAGGGAGAGTGTAATTTTGAGGTATTACACCAATCGTTTTTGGAGAAAAACATCTCCTATCACACAATATCATGTCCTGTTTTATCTAAGACATAAAAACATAACAGCCATTATGATTCTAATATAGAAGGTTCTTGCCATTCTCACTTTCAATATCTTATTGAAAGTGAGAATGGCAAGAACATTTTGGAGCTGTTGGGATTTATTATATAACCATGTATGACCATGTATAACCATTAAAACGAGTCACTAGAATGACGATTTCTGCTGCCATCCTGCCTGGAACTTGATGTGGAAGTGAGGACAAACTTATAGTGATGTTTTTCCTAACTGTCTTCATCAGAAGGGCTGTAATCTGAGTTTTCCTCCATGTTGACACATCCTCCTCCAAATCACTATCTGCTTCCTCATCTTGGTCAGACCAAGGGCCTCTTGCACACTTTGTCTTGCTGCCATAACCTCAGTCGCTGAAATGGAAGCTCACTCACCTTTATATTCTTGTGACCCCTCCTTACCCCTCTTCTGATCTCTGTTTTTATCTCAGCTAGCTCAGAATAAATTCAAATTTGTTTATTTTTAGATTATTTTGTTAGATTGCTTGTGCTTGCAGGTGCAGATCTCCTGTCTGTGTCAAGGCCCTCTCTGACCTCTGCATGTCTGTTCCTTATGTGTACCATATATGATCACTATGCTGTTTTACTCTTTCACAGTTTCGAGATTCCCATCTGACCCTTCTAAGACCAGGTGCCTGTCTCTGAGGGAACCTGAGAAAATGTTGTGGGAACACAGACAGACAAGGTCCCCCTTGAACCACAAAATACATACAGACATGACATGTACAGTTTCACATTTTGAAGATATCCTAAAACCACCATTTTCCTTGATTTGACCCACACTGGTAGCTATAAAATCCATTTCAATAGATACGGATCAAATTCTAGCATGTTTACATTCATCAGGTGTGAGATACATAGTATAAACAGTGTTTATTTTCATCAGCAGATGGAGTTTGCTTATTTTCCTTCAATTGTAGTGGTTAACATTTTTCAAGCCATTTTGGATGACTTGTCCTTCATCTTGTCCATTTGTGTTCTGTTACTTCTGTAATTTTTTATCTTTTTCTTTAACTTTAAAATTAGATTGTCTTATTTAATCTGCTCTCTTTGATTTTAGATTTTGTATTGTATTTGTCTTTTTTTATTCATTGTATTAATTAGCCTCTTGTCTTAGATGTTTCGTATTCTTGTTTTTATTTGTCCTCTTTGTAATGGCTGTTTTGAATTAGTAAGGAATTAGTATTTAATACTACTAATACTAAAATAAATAAAGACAAGACAAATTAGATCACATGGAGTACGTGCTCAATATTGATATTACTGTGAGTGGTCATGCAGGCGAAAGAAACAACGGGGTAAGAAGAATGCAACGCGGGATTATATTAAAGTTGGGGGGTTGGGGGTGAGGTGGGTATGCGGCGAGAGAGGCGAGAGACTGATGCAAGAAGAGGAGAAGTGGAAGGGGGGCGCGGGTGGAGGGACCGCAGCGAGCATTCGGAGTCGGTGGAGAGAGGAGGACGAGCTGTGTTGCAGAATGGCCTGCAGCTCAGTTTGAGGCTGTGTGTAAACCAGCGTGCAGCTTTTAAATTCATTATGAGCAGATGTGTGCAGCTATTGGAGGAGCTGTGAGGCTGAGGGTGGGGGGGGGGGGGGGGGGGGGGGGGGGGGGGGGGGGGGGGGGGGGGGGGGGGGGGGGGGGGGGGGGGGGGGGGGGGGGGGGGGGGGGGGGGGGGGGGGGGGGGGGGGGGGGGGGGGGGGGGGGGGGGGGGGGGGGGGGGGGGGGGGGGGGGGGGGGGGGGGGGGGGGGGGGGGGGGGGGGGGGGGGGGGGGGGGGGGGGGGGGGGGGGGGGGGGGGGGGGGGGGGGGGGGGGGGGGGGGGGGGGGGGGGGGGGGTTAAAAGTTGGTGGGGGTGAATTGGGGGGCTCTCATGTGACTGAAGACCAGACCAGAGGGTACAACTCTTTCATTTCTACCATTAGTGTAACATGTCATTATGCAAGTGTTAATTAGTCCCTGGACTCACTTTTCTCTCCCTGTCGTTAAACTATAGGATTAAATCAAAAAGTAGACATTTGCCCACAAATGTAAACCTCCTATGAGATTTTTAGATGTCTTGTGGGCAAAGATGAGGGATGATGAGATGCTGAGAGGGTTTATCCTCTTGGGAGCAAGAACACACTTTGTAATTTTATGGAAATCACGCCATTAGATTTGAATGTTTCTCCTCTGATGCTGGAGCAAAAAGGTTCGTTTTCTCCTCTGCACGGCATGAATATTTCAAATCAGAGTTCACGGAATCTGTCCGTCAGTGTTTGAGGAACCTTGTCATGTGTTGGTCAGCAGGGGACACATCTGTGTCACACCAGCATCATTAGAAAACATTCTCCTGTGTGGAACACTAATATTTGCAAACTCTTCAGGTATCTAACTCTGGGCAACAGCTTTAAACTGACAACAGCTTACACACACGTTTGCATGCTCGCTGGAAAGCTGCACAATGACTCTCAGATCAGTTAAGTAGGACTAGATGTTGATTTCCTTTAATTGCACATGTGAGACATTCTGCAGGATGATATGAGTCTGGGGTCTCCCTCAATGACACTTCGACATTGTGTGCGGAGGAGACAGGGATCAAACCGGCCAACAAGCAGCCCAAACTCCTGAGCTCCACTGTCACATCAATTGAACTTTGGCTTGTTGGTTATCACGTACGTGACATTTTTCCTCAATGCTTTCCTGAGGCGCCCTCTCAAAATTGTGCAGGATGATAGAGGCCTGTTGTTGTGGTTGTTGTTTAGAGGTCAACACACACCCTCCTTGCATTGCACATGATTTCTTTCTTGAAAATTAAAAGCATAATAGTGTGAAATCCTCATTTTCAGCCAGCACCGATTATGTCAAACACACAGCAGTGACAGTGTGAGCTGTCGCTCTAATGTGAATTCCTGCACTTTCACTGTAAAACCTTCCACAGCCTCCACAACACTAAAGTGGATTCACAAACATAATAAATGTATTTAATTATAAAGTTGAGTTTTCTCTTATCTTTTTCAGTACTTTCATCTATTACAATAAAAAAGCATTGCGGCAAACAATGAAACAGCCTTATTTTATTTTATTCATAGCAAAACACGGCCATTTCATTGTTTAATGTTTAGACCACGTAGTCCATCTGGACTATTTATCTCAGACAGGCTAAAGACTTTTTAAAAATGCAGTTTCAGATTTGTGAAGCTTTATTTTGTTTATGAAAATGCCAAAAAATCATGCATTTAAAATCTTTTTCTTTGAATCCAGACCAAACTGGATCAGGTGTAGATCCTTCTTGGCACACTTAGTGGCTGCTGCTGTGTTCTGCTCTGCTGTTAAATGAAATGTATCCTGCTGACTTATGTTTGTATTCATGTTTTCTCAGTGAAACATAGTGAGTCGCCCTGATGTCTAGCAAATGTTATGAATGCATCATAAACTAGAATTGTACTCATAGAGCTCATACGTTCGCCAAAGCCCAACAGTCCCTTAAAATCAACCAAGCTGAATAAATTGTTTTACACTTGTGGATATCAGTGCCCTAAATAGGACCAATTTTATTTTTAATCGAGATCCATGAATTATCCCCTGAAAAAATTGGGGGAAAATGTCAAATGTCCGAACTCACAATATTAATGAAAGTGAAAAAAGATTCTTGGACCAAAATTTAACGACCTATGTTGCTTTTTTTCACCAGGTGAACTCCCTCAGGTGAACAAACATTCTTTACGTATTTGAACATGCAGGTGCATGAAGCATGTTCAGGTTGATTTTGTTTTCTGAATTAAAACTTCATTCCGGGCACCGCCTTTTGCTCCTTTTTGACTTAGCCCACAAACATTTAGCCTTCCTGCTTGTAATGGCGTTTAATTTCTCCTCCATCTTTTGTTCATTGTTCTGTGGTTCCTTGGAATTGTTAAGAATGCGAAGTTTACGAGGGTTCTGAAGAAGCTGAGATATGTAAGATCTTGTTTCCCTGTAAACCTGTGAGTCATATGTCACTTACAGTCCCTTAGTTTGCCAAATGCTCTTGTTACTCATATTATAAGTTGGCACCAAGAACCAAACTGTTCATAGCTGGCAGTCCTCTACCCACGCCAACCCTGCAAGCCTAGACAGATGAAGGCAACAATCGTAAATTAAGATACACATGACACACTGACAGTTTGAGGAGGGTGCTGTGTGACTGCCTTAAGGTCATAAGGGTAAAGGTCTTTGTTGTTATGACCGAAAATCCCATATAACAGGGCAGTAGTCATAATATACATTGGGGGGACACGTCCGAAATAGTCACTATGAAAACTTTGAACGATTAAGGAATTACGGTGTAGCGCAGCTCATATAGTGTTTATGGCAGCTCTGCATGCGGTTTGTCCAATATCCCTTTTCCACCAACGTAGTTGCTTTTCCACCGGCCAGTGCCATTCAAAGAGCCACGTGAGCCTCATGACGTCACTGTATACGTCTGTTTATATAGCTCCGCTCTCCCAGCTAATGCTAGCACTAACTTTAAGCACAACAACAAAAACAGCGGCGGATACACCGTATCTTAATGAGTGTTGCTCGTGGCTTTGCTTTTCTGTTTTCGAGCATACACACACATCCCAAAAAAAACTGGTCCAGCATATTTGTGCTGCATGCGCGATAGCTACGGACGGCAATCAACCCTCAGAAATGTTGGCAGTCATTAACATTATTTGTTTCCATGAATGCTATTCACTAGTTGTAAAGACGCCGTGCTTCTACTTCCGGTTTTGAAGATGGTGTACAAAATGACTTTCTATACTTTCTGTTTCCAGGATCTACCAAAGATCACAATTCTGCTATTGCTAACGTTATGCTACTGCTATCGCGATCCAAGTCTTTCCACCGGAAACAGTTAAGCTTATCCCGCATACCCGGAAATTGATAGACGCCATCTTGTGCAACCGGGCACACTCAGCCACTCACCCCAGCGACCTACAGTCATGCGCATAAGCTAAAATATTAAACATTGTTGTTTTTATCAAGGATTTAAGTGAGTACTGTCATGTCGAAGAGAAAGGGTGCCGGTGATATTCAGACGTTTTTTGGGGCTATTCAGACCAAACATTTTAAATGATTCATTCCGGAACATATTGGCCGAAAACACAACCTCTTCACTGATAGTATTTCATTCATGTTCACTGTGGTGTGCGTTCAGAGTAAAGAGAGAGAGAGAGAGAAGGAGAGAATGAGGATGCGGTCAGGGCAGGGAGAGCAGGTGACATGGAGGTGAGTGAGAAAAGGTTTGTGTTGATGATTAGAACCAAATAAGGACCTCATACCAGTCTTATCCGAATTTTCAGACTTGGCCTACATGTATTTGTATCTTAATATTTTTTGTAGTCAGTAGTTTGCTAATAATAAACAATACACAATTATATCTTCTAGTGAAGCCCAGCAACCCTACAAGCCTGTCCCGTTAAGTTAACTGCTATCAGATATTAAAGACTGGATGTCTAATAATTTCCTTCAATTGAACTCTCAACTGAAATTCTCATTATTGTCCCAAATCACTTACATTCACAAATTCAGTCATCTCTGGGTCCTCTATCCAACAATGTTAGGTCTGTCACCAAAAACCTTGGTTTCATATTTGATCCCAGCCTACACTTTGAGAGCCCTGTTAACAAACTTGTTCAGACATGTTTTTACCATCACAGGAATATATCCAGAATCAGATCGATCTTTTCAAATCATCAACATGCTTTTATTTCTTCAACGGCTTGATTATTGTGATAGTGTTTTGAACATGTCTTAAGCAAAAAAGACTCAATAGGCTCCAAATTGTTCAGATTGCTGCTGCTGGGCTTTTAACTAAATCCAGGAGAAGAGAGAATATCACTCCGATTGAGCTTCCCTACACTGGTGGCCTGTCTGTTTTAGGATTGATTTAAGATTTTATTGATTACATTTAGGGCACTTCATGGCCTGGCCCCGAACTACTTTTAAAATTATTAACCCCTCAGGCAGGAACCTGCTGGTTGTTCCTGAGTCAGGATGGGGACAAGGGGTGACTGTGCGTTGCTGTCAGGGCTCCTCAACTCTGGAACGACGCTGTCAATGCAATAAAATATTTAATCGCGATTAATCGCATGATTGTCCATAGCTAACTCGCGATGAATCAAAAATTGATCATACATTTTTGATCTGTTCTAAATGTACCTTAAAGAGATATTTTTCAAGTTTTGAATACTCTTATCAATGCTTATCATATGCTTGCTTTATACAAAATGTCTTTATTTTTGCAACAATCCAAAGCAAAGACCAAATACTGTCTAATATTTGGCTTTGAAGCTGCCATTCAAAAGACCCTTTTCTTTATCCATTTGAAGGCTTGTTTCTGCTTGTCATCCACAACTTTACTGCTCCATCGCTTCCTGATTTCACAAACTATGGGTGGGCGAGGGTCATAATCACAGGACGTGGCGCGCATTAAGCGCCCATCAAAAACATTAGTGGCGTTAAAAGGAATTTACATCAACTCTTTATTATAGTGTTAACTTGACAGCCCTAATTTGTATCTCAATATTTGACATGTTTATGTATATTTTATATAATTTGATATAGTTATGTAATTGTATTTTTTTTAATATAAAAAATGAATATATAAAGTTATATAAAATACACATAAACATGTTTATATTACCAAGCACCTGACTTACAATACAGTATTAAACATTGTTTTAAATAGCAAAATACATAAAACATTTATCTTGTTTGTTAATAATGAGTTGTGAGATTTTGGTCCCCCCCAATGTTCACTTCATGACTATGGCCTGGCCATATAATATCTTAATCTTACAAAGTTAAAAGGACCAAACTTGGTGGTGGAGTGGGTCCTTCTCTCTCACAGAACACGTTGCTCCTGAAAAGCCTCCATTGTCCTAATGGCTAGTTTTCCTTAAATTACCAGGTAACATGTAACGTGGCTGGTGGCAAATTGGAAAGGCAGAACCAACGGCATTTTTTACCATGGCTGCAGTGGTGTTCACTGCTCACCAGGAGGCCTTTGTGTGAGAGGCGTGACATTTCGGTCTATGCAGTTGAAAGGGCCGGCTGACCAATCAGAGCAGACTGGGCTTTGTGGGAGGCGGGCCAAGAGCAAAGAGGGGCTGCAGCAGTGTACGGCAGGTAAACACTTTTTGGAAGAGCCACAAAAATGATGAACCTGTAAAGTGCCAAGAAAGGGGAACTTTATTTTTTATGATAATGTTCACTGAGTAGTCAGTCAAACATATAGTTTTACTTGTATATTTATTGGTTTTATGTTTTCTGCCATTTGTTTAAACTGTTACTTCGTAAACTGTTTCCTGTTTCAACAGGAACTTCGACTCATATATTTTGTTGTGAACAAAGCAGGGCCAGTGTTTCCATTGGCTTCGACAAACGTTTGCAGTCTTCAATCATAATGTAATTCTTTAGAAAAATACACAAAACTTTTCTTTTTTCGTTTTAAGATTTGCTTTATTGAACTTTTTTAAATGAATTGTTAACATCATGCATGAAGTGTCATATTGACATTGTCAGCTTCCGTAATACAGTCCAGTACAAATAGAAACCAAAATCCCTTACCCATCGGTTTACATTAAACACAAACACAGGTATGTAACATTTCATTTCTTACTAAGAGCTATATGAAGTGACATCCCTGTGGGAAAAATATAGTTGAAAACATTATAATCTAAGTTGCATGTTGCCATAAATCATATCCTCATCAGTCTTAGACTGTGGACTCCCTGAGAGAAAAATTGGAAAGATTTTTGGGGAAAAAATCTCGTAAAAAATGTGCCCACTCAAACCCACCTATTCTGCATAGCCTTGCTCTGGAATTGGTGGAAACCTGTGAAATCATGAGTACATATTTGATCCCAGAAGATGCTATAACAATTACGTAAAGACAACCTAACATTGCTGAATTGATACAACTTCAGACTTCACCAAATACAGAAAGGGCTTTCCTAAAGGACATTTATTAGTTTCTGACTCTGGGGGATTGGACTCTGGGGGAGTCTCTATAAGCACATCAAACATAGTTGGTCTGTTCAATGCAATCTCTTTGTAATTACTAATGTAATATCATTGCACTTTCATACACTGAGTCTGCCCTCAAATGGTTTGGAGCCCCCATGGACTCATCTCCCACTCTGAAAACCCTTTGCCATAAATTCACATGTAAGATACTTAAAAAATACTTCTATATTAATATACTACAATAGTGTAAATGAGAATACTGTAAATACTTGTTGTTCAATCAAAAAATACTGTCACCATTTAATGTCTCTTTAATCAGTAAATAAAACTATTGATTAGTGTTGAAAAAAATTGTATGAATATCATCAGTAGTAACAAACACAACAGATAATTCAAAAATACACAACAAATATTACAGAAGTATGAGTATACATAACTTTGACCACTCACTGGAAAATGAATCCCATTGTCTTCTATAGACCAAAAATAAAAACAGTAGAGAAAAATACCTCATACCACCATCTTTGTCTGATCCACTAGAAAACAAATTACTATTCATTTGTGAAAAAACTTTTGCAATATATATTTTAAAGAAAATTAGTGACTGCATGGATCACATGGCCTAAACTGATCTGAGGCACAATCAAGTGTCACACTTCCCATGAATACCTGTTAAAATAACTATAACTACAGCTGATGAGCGCAACACGTTGGTCAATAGCTTCAGTGCATGAGCTAATTGCTTTTTGTTTTCTATATCAACATGTATTAAATACAGATGAGATACAATGATACAAGATACAATGTGCACTAGTGACAGTTTTTGGACAGCATTTTTGACTTGCTCTTCACACCCCACTTTCAGTCCTAAACTAAGCTGGCTAAACTAAACACATTTAAGACACTTTTCTATTGAACACAAAGAGATTAACTGATGCTCTCCTCTCACTCTCAGTAAGAAAGCAAACACAAACTGTCCTTTTAACACAATATATTTTACAGTGTCTCTGTAGACAAACTTTGCTATATACTCACTGAGCACTTATTAGCAACACCATACAAATGGTTAGTCTACACCCACCAATGTCAATTTGCTCTCAAACATCCTCAGCTGAATCGCTGATTGGACAAGATGCTGGAAACTTTCCTCTGATGTTGTTTATGTTTTCACCCGTCTGTTGGTTTGTTGGTTTGTGAGCAACATTACACAAAAACTACTGGATGGATTACCACGGAACCACGGATGTGGTACGGGTCAGAAAATAACCCATTAAATTGGGGTTGAAGCAGTAGAATTATTTATATAGTAATATTTGCAAACAGTAATATTTATTTAGTAATATTTGCAAACAGCCACTTGACAAATAATGATAATTTTATAATGGTGACACACTCTGGCCAACAACGTCTGATCCATGTGACAGAAACCACTGGCCCATAGACTACTTAGTTGACTTAAAACACAATATCATCGGTGTCTCACCATAAAGTCTGTGGGCCAGTATAGAATCTGCATTAGAAATAAAGTGACAATGTGCAAATACTACTGGCACATTTTTGGGCAAACTAAATATGCAAGAGTTGTCTTACATGTCACTGTTTACAACACACAACGTTTATCCCTCTGGAAGGGCTTCTTTAAAGAAAATAGATTACGAGTTAACCCACTTCTGATAGAGACTGGTACTGAAACCAGGTCAGCACCAACAACTGTGTCAGAGTCATTGACATCAAACTTGTTCCTCATTTTTAATTGATATAAACATTAAAAGGAAGTTTCTGACCTACTTCTCTGTGGTTTTGTACAAAGTGCTGCCGCACTTTGACAGGATTGTCAGATTGGATAATTGCAGGTGTTTCCCAGAAAGTGCTCAGTGAGTGTATTCTAAGTGGTAAAAATACTCCCTGCACGCGAGACATTTGAAGGCAATTAAATCAAACTATATTCACTCCCCATCACCTTACAATACTTAGTAAAACTGTCATGTCTTCAAGACAATTATGTAAAATCAATGGCTGTAAAGCTCTTTAACTAAGCTGGGTCCCAGTGGGGAATAACAAATCTATTGCCGGATTCTTGACCAAAAAATGGAATCAACAATTTTTGGATCATATACAGCAACAAACTGTGGCGCTGCTGCTTAAATACAATCCAAGCTAAAACTATGTCCATAAGGCAACCGTGACTTTCCCTCCCTGCTAGAAAATATGGTATTTAGGGGCCGGGCTTTTAAAACATGCCTGGACCCTTAAAACCAGTGTGCAGAAGTCCAAAAAATGTAAATTTGCTGTCATGTAATATTTAAAAAATAGGATTTTACATATGAATCTCTATACATATGAATCTCTATAGGCACACTTACTGAGAACAACTTGTTACTCAAATGTAACAAACAATGGAAGTTTCACAGAAACCAGCCAATGGGCACCTGACGTTTCTGTGCATGTAACCATAAACACCTGATTGCAAGTCAGGCATTTTTACAACACACAAAACATCAGATGCTTTACATTACAGGCCTGAACTCATTCTCAGAGTGAAAAGAACCCCAATAATTGAGGTCTCTCCATGACAAATTCAGGCCTGAACCAACTCAGAACATTACTGTTGGGTCTCCAAAGTGCCCTGCCAGGCGGGGGTGCCAGTGGCTCAACCAATTCTAGGTTGCATGCTCCAGCTTCCCTGAGAAAGAGAGAGAGAACAAAAATTAATGAACAAAAAATATTGTTTGTATTGCTATAACATTTGTTACTGGATCAGTTCAGTAACAAGTTCAGTTTTAAATTCATCTTGTAAGGCTCAGTTCTATGTTGTCTCTTCAACTCAGCCTCACTTCGGAATTAATGCTAATACTAGCAGGCTAATCACAACATGCTCATAATGAGTCTAAAACAATAGCTGATACTGATATTACATGTGTTGAACAAATTCAAATGTTGACATCACTGTTCATTGTCTGGGGATCAAATGTGTCTCATGTCATGGTAACCTATTCTCATCAAGACTTTAGACGCAGAGACAGAATGTCTAAAAATAGAAGAGAAAAAAATGTCTCTGCCGTTCAACCAGCGTGTGTCAACATAACTTTCCCACACAGAACATGTCAACCACTGCTCACGCAAATTTTTCTGCATGACACAAGCATAACAGCATACTTAACCGTACTTTACAATAACATACTCCACAACAGGCCTGGGGAGCGTCAAGCTTCAGAGACAACTTGATCTAGCCCGCAGGGGGAATTCATACAAAAAAGGACAAAAATGTCCTACAGGGCGGTCCCTTCCAGTTGTTTGATCGCAACACACGGGCTGCTTTCAGACATGGACTGGACTCTGCAGTTCCTCCTGATTTTTGTGAACGCAAATGTGCGAGTGAGACGCTCAGATAAAGTTCATCCAAATCCGGGGGAAGTCCATGTTTAAACACAGGGGATCCCCCACTGGATTCACCAGTGATCCCCTACTGGATTCACCGCGAGCGACTAAGGGGGTTGATGGCGCTTCTAACAGGCAAAAATTAAAAAACAAAAAGAAATCCCAGTGTCATTACAGCTAGGAGAATGCAGCTAAACTGGAGGAGTTGTAAGGACGAATGCTCTTTTGTCAAGTTTGTGACCAACAAGCAGCTTTTACAAGACTGCCAAGTTGTAAGCGAGCTGATAGCTAAGAATCCGAAAACTAAATCAAAAGAGAATCTGAGAAGGAGCCTTGCTGTGGAACCAGTAGAATTGTTCCACGGTGTCAATTTGTCTCAAAGAACAGCTGCAGAATGAATAACTGATATGAAATGAAGTGGAAAAAAAACTTGAGGACACCACAAGAAATGTACAGTTTTTCTGGCCTGCAATGACACAAAAGACATAACAAATAGCACCAACAAGACATATTCAGCAGAGTTTGACGCAAGGTAGGACTCCAGACTAACTTTTTACATTGGTTGCACCAGCACATAATTTAGGTGCACCTTTTGGCACCGCAATAATACACCTATTATACCGTTTCTGGACAGTTCCTAAATAGGGCTGGGTATCGCAACTGATTTCCCAAATCGATTTGATTCCGAATCACATGGTCTCCATTCGATTTCATATATATATATATATATATATATATAGCATATTATATAATAGTAATATATTTGTATTAGTGGTCTGTCCGGGAAACCCTGTATTCACACTTTTTGTCGCCTCTGTTCGACATACACGTGCTGCAAGTGCAAAATGGGAAGGCTATGACATCTGAACATGCTGGTGACATTTCAATAGTCCTTCAGGCTTAAGTTGAAAAGTAAACAAAAACCCTAACCCATATTTGTTGAAAACCAACATCACAAAATTGTTAAGCTGCAAAGCAAACAATGAGTGGATGACTGGAGTTCTATTAACTTCATGTACATCCTATGATCTCCCATTCTGAGGAGACATTGAAGTCTGCATCTTTGTTTGTTCTTTTGCAAAGACCGAAGAACGACTGACCCAAACCAGGAAAATGATCTGCGAGGAGCATCGCCATTACTACCATCTGACATCAGGCTCACAAAGAAGCAGTTCCAGCCATCACATTAGAGAGATTAGTGTAAAAAAAGGATATTACAGAAATGGAAATGACCCTTGATTGGAAAAGGCTCTTCGCCACTGCGCTACACTATAAAAACCACAAGGGAGCAGGGAGGAACCCGACCTACATGTATATCTCTGTAAATACACACTAGTTAAATTTTTTTCAAGTACATGCTGAATCATTGTTTGTTCATACACTTCACTATCCAGCTTTGCTCTGCCAAAAAGCTGAACTACAAATAGGAGACAACTGGGCTTGCTGTCATCAACACTGTTTAATCTGTTTGAATGACCCTCTGCCTACAACTGTCAGTTGGCTGTGAGCAAGGACAAAAACAGTGCACGAGAGTGATGGTACAGCAGTCGGGTCGTGGTTACTGCTTCTGTAAAAAAGATTTTCTCTTAAAAACAAACGAGGGGGCTCCTTGGTAGCTTGCTTGGTGTAACATGCACTACATATCAAAGCTGAATGATTACAGCTCTGGGTTTGAATCCAGCCCCAGGCCCTTTGCTACTTACTAGCATCCCCCCTCTTTCTCTTGCCTGTCCTGTCATGTCTCTCTCTACTGTCACTACCTAAAAACAGCAGGAATGCCCCAGAAATGTAAAAAAAACTATGAACAGATGTCCTTGAAATGTAATTTTAAAACCTACAACTGAAACATAATTTATGTCCTATGGTAAAGGGACCCAGTTTCCCTTCGTTACATTTTTTTTAATGAAACATGAAAAGAGGCCAAACCTTAACTCTCATAGGGTGATGCACCATGGTGTGAAGGTAGCTGTCCATGTGTAGCAGACACTCCAGGGTCTCCATCATCTGCTCTTGGCGGAGCGTGTGGAGTCTGGTGTGACTGGGAGATCTACTGCTCTCCAGCTCACGTACTGTGGCCTTCAGAGCCACTGAGGCACACTGAAGGACGCTCATTCCTGAGAACACAAAAGCCGTTTGGATTATTACTGGACTCATTCCCTGTAAGTGCACCTTAATCTTTCACTTTAAAATTGAGCATTCCTAAACCTAACTGTAACATGGTCAAAGAAACAAAGAAAAACACACCACGAGCTTGACTGAAACCAGTCTCAGATTCAACCACAAAATGTTTACATTATTACTACTACTGGTTTTTCATATATTATTACTGTTTGTTACAATAATATTAATATAAATAAAAATGCTTACCATGTTTTGATTTAGTTAAAAAGTACCATTTGAAAGCTCTTCAGTTATTTTACTGTGGTTACAGCATCAACTCCTATACTTGCCTTTTGATCGAACATTTCCATTGTAAGGTACAATGTTGTTTTAATTATTTTTTGTCTTTACATTATGCATAACTGAAAGATAGGTACTTTGCGTCCAGTTTGGAAAAGGACTATATAAAAAGTTTTCTATTATTATAATTTCTATAGTACATACCGCAGTTATCAGTGGCTTCGACGTCAACATACACACCATTCATCATTGAGTGTTTAAGAACCTAAAAGAAAACAAACACATGAGTTAAATATATTATTTCACAAAGGTTTGGTAATAGAGTACAAACCAGCTCCTGGCCATGATATAGACAGTTGCAATAAACCAGTCCAAATGTGACTACAGCACAGGGCAGCACAGGACACACTGAGGGACTAAAGCAGCTGTGGCTCTGCTGCTCTTGGATGAAAACAGAGGGGAGAAAATGGCAGCCCTGAGATATTTCAGTTATGTAGTTTACTGACAGAAAGTAATTTTGTCAGCGTGTCCTATGTGTCCCTTCAGCATCACATACACATCTGTAATTATCCCTATTACTATTTTTGTTATGACAACCAGTCCGTAGCTTAAAATGATGGTTACACAACTCTTCCTGCCCCCCCCACCCCCTTTTCCACCCACCTCTCCTCTCTTCTCCATATTTCTCAGCTCACCCCAACCTGTCGAGACAGAAGGTCTCAACCTTACTATGTAAAGTGATTGGATTGAATACCCAGCTGCAAATTTAAACTATAAAGACTAAAAAGGTGTGTTGTTTGATGGGGCTGAGAGTGCGGTTTTTTTTGTGTTGCACAACGTTTAATTATGTTTCACTCAACTGGTTTAGCATGTCCTGTAGAATGAAGCTTTGGAAATGTTTGCAATTCATGTAACAAACGACTGCTGCTTTCAGATTGGCTGCAGGTAGATGAAAGTTTGCACTTCCCGGAGTGCACTTGCACGCATTGTATGTTGAAACTGATGATACACTTTTGATTTATTTTATCATGAATAAATCTTCTTATTCTTTAATGAATTCATTGTTTAGTCTATAAATGATCAGAAAATAGAGACACAAGTCCCTCATAATTTTCCAGATTAACATTTCAGCATGGACCAAGAAAAGCACTATCTAACATGTCCGACATTCCAAGTAATAAAAACTAAATATTGGAAACAAATAAATCTGTATCACTGAGCGTCAAACTCTAGCCGTAAAGTTTTAAGTTAACATTGTTAATTAATTCAATATAGCTACAACTTGTATGTGTTTACTACTAATAAAATCTACAGGAATGATTTGAGTTACACTTCAATATGAGAGAAAATGACACTAAAGTTGTAATGTTGGACTAAAACCTTTTTTCATTTCCTGATGTTAGAAACAAATGCTGTCATCACAGAAGCTTTCTGGGTTATTAGACTTCTTATTTGAGGAAAAACTGCAGAAGCATTATAAAATTAAGCAGACAAAAGTCAAGAATTATCCAAGAAACTACCATTAGCTTATCTAAAAAGTGAATTAGCCCTTTATCATCGCATCATCAGCTAGAATTTGGGCAATCATGGGGGACATGATTTACTTCTGAAGTAGCCTTACCAGCTACTTCTGAATGCCTGAATGTTTATGCTGTATTCAAAATGGGAGGAGCACTGTTCTGTGCAGCTCAACATTACGTCCTCTTACACTGTTAAATGTCACTCTTTTACTAATGTTTGTGCATATTCATGGAGTATGGATGATCCTAATGTGTTGGGATTTCCTTTTATGGTTAGGTTGGACCGACATTTTTGGAAGAGAGAACACTGAACTGATAAAGATACAGTTGAATAGTTTTTTTCCCTTCCTGTTTCCCTTTATCGAGTTGTGTTGCGATATGTTTTTAAAATGTGACATCTGTGGAAAAAAGAAACCGAAAATGGATCACGTTATATTTAAAATTAGCTGTTCCAATCTTTACCTGGTGACTGCAAAGATTTAGGTCATATTTCCCAACCCCATCGCAAGAATAATGTGTGGAAAGTTTTATAGCAATGCTTTCTGAGAAAATTATCTCTCACATAGATATGTTGAGCAAAAGTGGCCCTCAAATGATCAGATATGGCCACTGTTAGTTGTATGCACTTGTGTCGTCAAACTTGCTTCTACTTTATCTTGCAAGCTAAACAGAGACAGCATGCTTTCAGCAGAAGCAGCAGTTATCTTCAGTCTAATAAATTAAAAATGCCATAATACAGCCAACAATCCTTTACTGCAGCCAAGGTAATGTTTTGTTCTGCTTTTGCTTGTTTGTCTGAGTCAGCAGGATTACGTAAAAACTACTGGTTTACCACACAACTTGGCAGAAGGATGTGGTATGGGTGAGGTAAGAACCCATTACATTTGGTGCGGATCCAGATCAGGGCCTGGATCGAGGATTTTTTCCCACACTTCCTTTAAACTTTGTGAGAGGATGTTTTTCAACATTTTTGTGGATCTCTCAAAAAGTTGAGACTGAGACTATTGACTGATATATATGATTGTTAAAAATTTGGTGAAGATCCAAATAAAACTCTGAATCTAGTTAATTAAAATGTGGTTTCATAAGGGGCCTTGGTTGAGGTATGCACTCTTCTTACTGCCATTCTAGTTTGCAAATTTAGCTGACTCACTGTAAGTTAAACTCCAATTAAATATAAACTATCATCTTAGGCACACAATAACAATACTTTGACTGAATGGAACTTGCAGGCAAAGCTGCGACACATGCCTGTGTGACTGGTGGAGCTATCACTCAGGGTGTAACAACTCCTGTGTGTACAAGTGCAAACTGAGTAATTGGTCGACCTCTACAAATAACTACCACTGTGCCTTCACTGCTGCAGTGAGTCTACAAGAAAATAAAGTCTGTGGGTGAGTTTTCCTCTGATGTGAAAAAACACTTCTCTTGTCCAACAACATCTGCTGTATGTCTTTGAGTTGGTCTATAAAAGTTAATACAATACAGAGAAATTTTCCTCTAGAAGCATAATGACAGGTTGGCCGAGGTGCTACTTATCTTCAGCTTTGACAACCTGAAAACCTGGAACATCTGCTATGAACAGTGTGTTGTCAATGCACAGAAGCATCATGTACCCTCTACACCACTCTATAGTAGGTTATCTGATATAATGCTACCTGTCATTCTCGACAGTATGCGTCATCCATCATACAGACATGAAACAGGTTGATTTAACACACTAAGTGCAGCGTGTCTCACAGAACCAGCTGAGCTTTTCTCCGGCGCAGACAAAATACTTTATTTACTGAGGCAGATGAAACCTTCACAAGTATACAGGACATGTACCTGTTCAACCTGTTTGGATCAGAGGCAACCACATTTGTTGCAACCAGTAACAAATGGAGTCAAGTTGCTCTTCAAAAGTGAAAGTGTTCCGATGTGTAAAGAAAGGGTAAGACCATTTCCATAATCACGAAAATATAAACAAAGAGGAAAGAGGCTCTCACACTCAATCTTTTGACCACGACACATCTTCTTTTGAACCTGACTATAATTACATTTTCAAGAAAAACTGACATGTAATCGGTGGCCTATCAGTGTCATTTTAAACCCAATGATAAGAAACATCATCGCCTCATGTTTTTCACAAAATTCTATTGGTATTGTCTGAAAGACACTGTCTCAAACACATGGCAGTGGAGAGAAAAACAAGGCTCTGACCTCCAGGACTCGGATGTAGCCTTTCTCAGCGCTCAGGTGGAGGCAGGACTTTCCTGAGTTGTTGGTCTCATTGACGTTGGCCCCCAAACAGATCAAATCTGCCACCATGAGGTGATGGTTGTGATTCGCCGCATGCAGCAGGGCAGTCTGGAAAAGGAGGCCATTAACATTAAACTACATATAGTCTAATGATAAGACATGCAGCATAAATTTGATTATGAATTTGTCTGCTTATATCTGTTGCCAAGGCACCAACAGCATTAGACATTTTAACACATCGTTATTGATGTGAATGCCCTGAAAAACTGTAAATGAAGCTGTACATTTTTAGAATTAAGGTTCAAACACATCCTTTACACTTCAGTATGATTCTTTATTGTAACTTCATATATTGTGTAAACTGAATGAGTATCTGTGAGACTTTACAGTTTTGGTGTGGAGTTTTTAAGTGATCTACATTATTATATTATGAAGTTAATACTTTTAATTGCAGACTTAATCCATCCAATTAACACAATTAATCGCAAATATGAATTGTACACAAAAGATGATAATTTCAGTACTGAGTGAGACAGATTTATTATCAAAAACTAGAGAAGTAAATCTGAAATGTGTTGAAGTGAAATGTACTGTACCATTCCATCAGAGTCTTTAAGGTCCAGGCTGTTGAGTACAGACATCCTTTTAGCGATGGCGTAGCCCAGTGCTCTCTTTCCGACACATGATACTTTATGGAGAGCCCTGGAGAGAGACACACACAATCCAGCATATTTAGACAGAAAGAAATTCATATGACAATACAGGTATTTACTGGCCAAAGGCATAATGCTAGTAAGAGGTAACTTATAATGGACAGTTTACAAAAAATATCAAAATAAATGCAGAACCAGAGATTATCTTTTTTAAACTTATACATTCTTCTTTCTTGCTAAAACCTTGGGCCTAAATTAACCACA
Source organism: Hippoglossus hippoglossus (assembly GCF_009819705.1). NCBI lineage: Eukaryota > Metazoa > Chordata > Actinopteri > Pleuronectiformes > Pleuronectidae > Hippoglossus > Hippoglossus hippoglossus. Next base: position 21,077,460 of record NC_047163.1, on the reverse strand, counting down.
ATGCAACTGAACTGCAGACAGTCTGCTGGTCTGGGGTCCTCACTTCTTTCTAGATTGTATTCTCATAAAAAAGCAGAATTCCCTGACTTGCACCAAACTTACGTTCTGCCATGTTCATCGGTGGCCAGTAGTGGTGCATCAGAGATGTCCCTCAACTGGTTCTCTTCTTTCTGCAGCTGGGCCCAGAAGAACGCAGAGCTGTTCATGTTCCAGTTGTGGTTCTGGGGATCAAGCCACTCCTCCCTTCCTCCACTGTCTCTTTTCACACCTGCAATGCTGGAAGGCTGAAGGCTGGTGTGCATGAAGCCGAGAGGCGACGGGGCCTGGTAGTACTCCACTCCGCCCAGTGGGTACGACATGTAGGACTGTGGGCTGGGGATCATTTCATCAGACTCGTCACTGTTGTACCCTGTATGTTGGAGAGAAGACATTGCATGTGAGGAGTGGTGGTAGTAGTTGCTGTTAATATGTTCTTCAGGCTCATATTGTATAAATGTGGATCTGGTCTGCGTGAATTACCAGCTGGAGACTGCGCAGGGGACACCGGAGGGTTAGAGGACAGAGTTTGGGAAAGGGAGTGGTGGGTGTTGATGGCCCTAAGATCCTCTTCCAGCACTTCCACGATGATTGCTAGCTCCTCCAGGCTTTTTGTGAGACATATTTTCTGTAAACAAGCAAGAGCCAAGGTAAAGTATGCAGGGGTATCTGAAGTGCTGCTCAAAACTGACATGTGATCGACAGTGATCCCTAAACCCGCAATTTACATACATCTTTGAGGAACCTCCTGGGGGGAGTTTAGATCTGTGTTTTTCAACACTCACCTTGGTGGTCTGGTGTCCTGTACGAGTTTTGACACGTTTCTTGTCTCCTGTGGTAGAAACAGTGAAGTTTAAATCAGAGAGTAGACCATGTTAGCCCACAAAGTAATATTGCATTGTATAGTATTGCAGGCTGGTGTCTGGTAGATTTGATTGCTTAATGGTGGTGATCTAAAAAAATTAATTCTGTATTTAACTGACAGAATAAAGCACATTATCTGTTAAAGGAGAATTAATCTACACAACACATAATTTACTATGATACATGTGGTATATACTGACCTTTGACTGTTTTGCCGAACGCCTCCTGCATTAGTGTGAAGCAAAAAGAAAAGAAAAAGTTATATTAGTGCAGGTCTGTATATATGCTTTTCAGAAACAAACATTAGTGTAGATATTGTATGGCTGGACAGGACAGGTTTATATCTGTATAGATCTCATGTTTAAAAGACTGAAAACTCTTTGAGGTCTGGGGTCAGTGGTTCGATCAACCTCCTGCTGCACATAACTGTGGGTTATATATCGATCCTGCTTGATGTCTACCGGCTTCTTCTATGTTACGTGTAGAAAAAGACCATATGAGGAACATCAAGTGCAATTTGACAAGACATGTTTTCAAGCCACCGCCATGAGACTTGGTTTGGCTTTTCACCTCACTCTCTTCTATGGCTCTCTCCCTCAAACAGACACAAGAAAAAAAGCACATGTACTGTACATTTGTCACACACACACTCGCCCTCCAATCCAAAACTATAACCTGTTTATGGAACGTACAGAGGGGAGACATGTTTATCTGGAGGGAACAGGGCAGATGAAATTAAGCGCCAAAGTGAGTTTATAATTCATACTTTATAGAGCGTTCAGAAAGAATAATAGAAGCTGGGCGCGGATGAAGAGAACAGCTGCAAATCCATCGCCTGGCAGTAATTTGTGTATCGCAAGGCAGATGCCAAAAAAAACAATGGTTGTGCACCAGGTCACTGTAGCAGTTACACAAATGTGTCTAACCATTTGAAATAGTACTAGTAATGAAGAATGCCACATCTCCCTTCATACAAGAATGAAGATTCTACTTGTCCCTGCAACAACTTGTCCCTGTTGTAGTCTGCACTATGGCATTCTTGTTTAAATTCATTCGTGGTTTCTGTTGGAACAATTTTAACCTTGCATCACAAACCAGTTCAATTTAACAAAACAGTATTTATTCAAACCAGGCAAATACACATTGGCTTTAACAGCAGTTAAATGGAAAGAAATAATGGTGTAATGCTGGCCTACATACTGTAGCCTAGTTCTATAGAGCTGCAGCCCAACAAAGACGCTTAACAAAACAGAGCTCAAGCAACAAAAAAATGCATTCAGCAAGAAACCCTGAAAAAGACGTTTCAAAACACTGCAGCAAACCACACTGCAGACCAATGGCGGACACATCACAGGGGTGTGGGCGTGTTTATGGTATGAATATGTGTACATACATTAAGAGGATCTCAACATATAAGATTGAAAAAAAAAGAAACAACTTACCAGCCCTACCTTTAAGTTATATTATATAATTGTTTCTATTGCTGCAATAATCTAAACCTAATACATAACAAAAACCAAAACTGCTTCTAATATTTCCATTATTTGGACTACCTTATTTGGTGAAGGAAGAGGCGCACACATTGTGTTTACGAGAAAGGTCTTGTGCTTTTTTGAGGAGCCGTATGTAAGTAAACATGAGCAGGTTTTTGAAATGTGGCTGAACGCACTAAAATGTTGACTAATTTCACTGCTGCGAGCTAACGTACAAACTGGTAAAGGCGATTCATAGCAACTCATCTGGTCGTTGGTGCTCCTGCAAGTGTTGGAGCTGCTCTGTGAGCTGCTAAGGTGGGTAAATGCTGGGTTTTTTCCAACACATTTTGGGGCTGCACTCACTTTTGCAGCCCTGAACACAGCACACTCTGGCTCAGGCTCTCTCTGTCTCTGGGATTTGACCAAATATTATTGCCGGTTTGTAAATATTTACCGTGACCCAGCCCTAGTGATTATGTTTATCTTTTGAATTCCCATCGTGACATATTTACAATTATAACCTCCTATTTTTGGAAACTAATCAGACAAAAATGTCACCTGAACATTTTGAGGTTCCCAGCCTAGGGCTAGACGCTTTTTCCTCAGAAGATCCCTCACTGGGCACTTGACACGAACTCCGAGGTAGACCTTCTCACTGTCATACGTGGAGCATCTTACACCTGCAGAGGAAACAACACACAGTGAGCCACAATGGTGGGAGCAGACGCGTTTCTTTACACATACAGCCACATGTACACGAAGTCCATAGAGATGACAGCAACAGTTATCTTGCTGACAGAAAGGTCATTATGAACATGAAATATGAAACACTCCTCTGGTTTTTACTATTTGAGTAAACAAAGTAAATTAATATAGACTGAACATTATCCAACTGCTGTTACAAAGCATTATTCTATCAGTATCACACATACAAAAACAATGTTGACCAAAATATTTAATTTCTTTTAACCTTGGCCTGTTTTTAACTACATTAGAACAAATGATCACAAACCTCACTAACTTTTTCCACTGAGGCGGTAAGAACATTACTTTCAAATTATTACTGTACTGACGAAAAAAATGAGATACTTATCTTATTTGTATTTTCCTATTTTATGCAACCTAATCCATTATTATTTATATGTAAATGTACATTTCTCCCACTACTTACAAACACAGTGTGGTTATTTCAGTGTTTTATTAGCTACCCCAAGCTAACAAACAAACAATCAAGCTAGCGGGTGAAAAACTAATATAGAAACGTGTCTCCTGACGATCTGTGGACAACAACACTCCGTAACTCCATGTTTGTTTACCAGAACAACAACTCGTACCCTTTTTCCTCCGACGGTCATCGTGGAGGGTGAAGCCCGGGAAAGGCGTGTCAGGCTCGGCCAAGCCCGCCGCGGTTTCCCCGGGGAGAGGAGAGAGCCCTGGGGCGACGTCAGCCGTCTCGCCACCACTGTCGCTGCGGTCCCTTCTTTTGTATTTTCCTCTCATGTTGAACAACTGGAGAGAAGTTGAACAGAAACGTCGTCACGAGCTGTGTCTCTCTCGTTAACTCTCAGCTCCGAGGAATGACAAGTAGCAGCAGCACCTGCCTCTGGGTGACTGACAGCTCTGCGTCACACCCGACTGTCGACACCGGGGAGGGACACGCCCCCTGCCCGGGGCCTGTGCTCCACGCCCAGTTCACAGGTGAGTGATCGAAAACAGTGAGAAGCCATGATCACGTTTCAGCTCACACGAAACCCGCTTATTACATTATTGTCATGTTAACATTTAAAGTACACACACCGCAATCTACAAATAGTAATTTTTTCTCATATATGCCATTACCTTTTTTCTAACTCAGGAAAAATAACAATGTTTGATTAAGTTAATGTATTTTATTTACTTTGTGTGCTGAATACTCACTTTAAGCCTACAATTAAATTAATTTTGAAATACTTACATAAAATCAATTTGCAAAAGTAAGGGGGCACCTCACGGCAACATGTACCTTTACCACCATCACCCCGTCCTGCGCTATGATTGGCTGTAGTTGTTGCTGATTCATCTAGATATTTAGCCTGCTAGAAATCTAGCCAAATTCGAGTTCCCTCGAATTGCATCATTTCAGAGTTCATATAGCGACTATAGTCTGAGCCAGACTTAAGAGCAATGCTATGGCAGATAATGTGATTGAGTTCAAGTAGATGATAGCAGACCTAGAAGTCGCTCTGTAGGCAAATATTAGTGCCTTGAATCTGCTATAGCCACTGGAGGTCGGTGAGCAGAGGGGTGACGTGTTCCTGGTGGGAAAGAGACCTGGGAGCATTTCTCACTACTGACCAATGAGAAAACAGTGTCGCATGTGTAAATTGAAGGTTTCTGGTTCGGCCATAGTAAAACAGTAGAACATTCAGGGCTAGGTAATAAAGTTATAAATATCTCATTATGCCCTGTAGCATTTCTTTTGGGTTTCAATGTAAATAGAATAACATCACATGGGCAACAAATAATTGAGATTAAGAGGAATTTAAAGGAACATATTAATTTAAAACTGAGAAAATAAATTTGACTCAAAATGATGGGGCCAAACAGGACAATTTATGGTGGGACTGAGCCGGCAGTTTAGCCACCATGACCCCTTATGGTCCTCCTTCCCATGGGGGATGACTCTGTATAGTTATGTCTAGGTCTCTTGTATGTTTGTATGTCTCAAATATTGTTGTAATGCCTTACAACAAGATGATACTGTAGCTCGTGTCAAAATTTAAATTGTTTTTAGAGAATAGTGAGCTCAAAAGTGTTACAGTAAAGGACAAATTCAGAGATGCGTATTAACGTGTCATGAGCATCAAGCCATGGATTGGATGTTATAAATTTGAGCCTGTGATTTTAAGAACATTCGCTAGTGGAAAGAAGAAGAGTAATCCAACCTGCCCACTGGGGCCTCAAACAGTGAGTGTTGTTAAACAGAGTGAGGTCTGACATTGAGCTTGGAGGCATTGAGCTATGCCTAACTACTCTTCAACCATTGTGTAGATCAGCTGAGAGAAGGAATATTATATATATATATACTGTATATGGACATCAACATTCACTGTTTTATGCGATAATGATGGGATGGGTTACGGTTACATAATTTGAGCCTATAAAAGCATTTCCTAACAATCCCTTATACTGCAGTCATCATTACCAATTCATCTATTTTAACATAGAATCATTTGTCTCTGGCTATTTTGGGTTTATGGCCCTCCCATAAACTGCCCTCTATAATATTAGGATTAATTTAGAGCCATTGCTTTACTTTTCACTATATCTCCACCAACTCCTGCGGAAAATATCTGGCTCTTTGGCTGCTAAATGCTTCACAGTGTTCAGCTTTGCTGTTTTGTGCCAGGCAGGTGGCACTCAATGAGTTCATCAGAGCTTAATCACTGCTTGCTGTGTTGGGTTATAAATATATGGGGGCTGGTGTCTACAAGTGACACCTTTCACATATGTCTAGTCATTTGATCCATCCATCATGAAAATCTTAAATATAGCAGCTTTACTTCCCAGATTGTTACTGAGATCTATCCAACAGTTCCTCCACATCGCAGATGACTGAGTGATCAATCATCTCCCTACACCAACAGACAGCAAGATGTGTTCAACAAAGTTGGGTGCACTACAGAGTTCTTGGCAACCTGCAGAGCACAAAGGTGGAAGAGGGATTTCATGGACTAAAAGCTGAAAAAAGGTAGAGAGCCAGGGAGATTTGTTGGGCTGTGGAAGTTCAGTAGTGCAGGGAAAACCAAAGGGGCTAGGGTTCATTCTCCAACGTCAAACAAGCAATGTTAGAATCATCTGACTGTGTCTTATTGCCGCCCCTGACTGCATGTCCCCAGGGGACAACTATAATAAAGCATCAACTGAAAAAAGCAGCCACCTTCAAAGAAAGCCTGCAGGGCCTGAGATATTTCTGTCTTTTCAAGTAGTCAACAAACACGGTGCTGTCAAACTTCGAAATTATATGTTTCCCGCACAGGTGAGACACAAATTGGATGAGAAAATGCCGTGAGTTCCAGAAGTGAGACTGACTATAGGGTCCCAAAGAGGGAGGGCCCTTGAAAAGCCTAAACTGGAAAAAATATTTATAAGTCAAAGTCATTGGATCGCTGTGCAGACTTGGTGTCGTATGATCAGGAGTCTAGGAGTCGTTGTGAAACGGTTCAGTAGACGTCTCATCAAAGTTGTACAGAAATAGCTATAGTAATTTTTTCTCATATATGCCATTACCTTTTTTCTAACTCAGGAAAAATAACAATGTTTGATTAAGTTAATGTATTTTATTTACTTTGTGTGCTGAATACTCACTTTAAGCCTACAATTAAATTAATTTTGAAATACTTACATAAAATCAATATGCAAAAGTAAGGGGGCACCTCACGGCAACATGTACCTTTACCACCATCACCCCGTCCTGCGCTATGATTGGCTGTAGTTGTTGCTGATTCATCTAGATATTTAGCCTGCTAGAAATCTAGCCAAATTCGAGTTCCCTCGAATTGCATCATTTCAGAGTTCATATAGCGACTATAGTCTGAGCCAGACTTAAGAGCAATGCTATGGCAGATAATGTGATTGAGTTCAAGTAGATGATTGCAGACCTAGAAGTTGCTCTGTAGGCAAATATTAGTGCCTAGTGTCTAGTCAACAAACACGGTGCTGTCAAACTTCGAAATTATATGTTTCCCGCACAGGTGAGACACAAATTGGCTGAGAAAATGCCGTGAGTTCCAGAAGTAAGACTGACTATAGGGTCCCAAAGAGGGAGGGCCCTCGAAAAGCCTAAACTGGAAAAAATATTTATAACATTATTATTAGTAAAGGGGACATAGCATGCAAATTCCACTTTGTTAGTGCTTCTACACGTTTAATGTGGGTATCTGGCATGTCTACCAACCCAAAAACTCTGGGGAAAAAACACTCGCGCGTTTTGTTATGGTTCCTCTAAGTCAGAAACGTCATGCTTGAGTGACTCGATTGAGCTTCCTGGGTTTTGTGTCGTAACAAGGTACCGGAAGTCTCCCTACATGGCCTTGGCCCACCCCCCACCTCATCCCCCCCCCCCGTCCCCCCACACTCATTACGCCGGGTTTACACCGGAGGCAGCGAGGCTGCGAGGCAGCGCAGCGCCGTTCCCAAGCACGCAGCCGCCTGGCTGTTCACACGGGACGAGCATTTCTCCGCTGTCAGCCCGCGATTCACTTCACATGTGGCATTTGTCTGGATCGTTGGGACTGGGAGGCTGCAGCAGCTGCTCGGGAGCGACCGCTCGCTCTCCCGTGCGTGAGCTGGAATTTGTGTCAGCGCCACACAGCCAGCAGTGTGGAGGACTTCCGCAGTGTTCAGTACTACTGTAACACTGGTCAAACACACAGAGCCCCCCCACTCGTTAGGCCGGGTTTACACCGGACGCGGAAGTGCCGCTGCGAGGCAGCGCAGCGCCGTTCTCAAGCGCGCAGCCGCCTGGCTGTTCACACGGGACGTGCATTTCTCCGCTGGTCAGCCCCATAGACTGTAAATATAAGGTCAGCCCGCAATTCTGCTTTCTCCGCTTGTTGTTGTACCCGTTGAATGTCGGGGTTCGGGGGTAAATGATGGTCTTCATAGCCCTAGTCTCCATAGTTTTATACAGGGTAAAAAGGGTGCTGTTTTAAATGATCCTTGTGGTATTTTTACCAAAGTATGTTACAGACATTTCATTAAGACCCCAAGGAACCATATCAACTTGTGGTAAAATGGGCATGCTATGTCCCCTTTAAGTGGAGGCTCTTAAAAATGGTTTAGTCTGTCTGACTGGTCCATGTACTACTCTTAGGCTGCTGAGGTCCAGTTCAGATTATACGATTTTAGCCCTGATCTTCCTCTTGCGAACACTTTTTTTGGTGATTGCCATGAAGACCACCTGACAAATTAGCACCCTCTCTCTATTTGTGATGGGTTCAAAAACGCGATTCAAGACACTTGCTGATGCACCGCAGATGCCTGACATATATCTAGCCAGTTAAATCTCTAAAGCTGTTGCTGTGTAAAAATTGTTGTGACCCTGTAGTGACTGGCAGTGAGTGTGGAAGCAAGCTGCAGCTAACAGGTTCGGGGTAACCTGGACAACAGCATTTCCCACCCAAAAGGTGATCCTAAAGAGATTATAATCAGATTTAGAAGATACCTCACTTTCCTTATTTAACCTAACGCTGATTAATTTAGAAATAAATGATAAAGGATATTTAGCTTATCTTCCTCCCACAGTCCACAGACATGCAGATAATCTAAATTACCAGCATAAATTACCTAACCCTATACAGGAATCTTCAAGAGATGGAAATGTTTCATGTGTCAAAAGTTGGCCAAGTGAACAAAGAACTGAGGAGGAGAATAATTACAATTTTCAGATCATAATGAACACCTGAGAGACACCACCCGCCCAACACACGTGTGTAAAAGGCAAGAAATGGATTTTTATGTGAAGAATTCACTTAGGGCCACAATACGTGGTCTTTGTACACAGTTAGATTGATTGAGATGAACTGCAGTGTAAGTAATGGAGGATGAACTGCACAGTCTTCACTCTGTGCAAAAACAGTTCAACCAAAACTAATCTGAGGAGCTTTCATCATACACATGGGCGTGTGAGTACTGTTTGTACAAACATGCATGAGACACAGCATAACACAAACTGAGAAAAGTAAAAGGAAATTAAATAACTGAAGTCCCATCAGACATAGAAAACAATCAAGACCTTCTGCAGACATTTTACAGAAAGGCCTGTGTAGCATGTAAAGTTCTGATATAATGGACAATAAGATTAAAAGTGAAGTTCATATTCTCCTGGAATTGAGTGGAAGCGTCAAGTTTCTACTCTACAACCAGAGCCAAGGTACCACATCTCAGTTCAACACCTCCAGTATTGTACCAGAAGCCCAGCGAGTGTCTTCAATGCAAGACTTAGAAACATGTTTAATAATTATGTACAGAGAGACGACTCCTTTGCCAGACCAGTTGCTTTGACAATAGCGGAACACTTATCATAATTAACATAGCTCAGCATTCAGTCTGCCGTCTTTGATGGGCTGACAGAGAAAATCACGTATATTATCTAGAATAGATTTAGGAACATAGCGTGACAGTGGAGGCAGACCTGAATGGATTTGATGTCATAACAATGAACGTCTTTTGGTACTCTTTGTTCCAGAAATAGAATAGCAATCGGCTGAGTGTTTACAAGTCCGCCAGCCTCAAAGAAATAGATAAATAAAAGTATAAAGGAAGTTGTTTTATTATTTGAACCAAATCGTACACACTCAAAGATGTCACCACAAATATGTGCGATTTTTTTTACATCCATCAAAGATTTCCTGACACAATTGTCAAACACGTTGCGTAACTGTTGCACACATCTCACAATGTAAACGAAATGGAAAGACATATATTTAAATGTAATGTGTCCTTTTCGCTTCTCTCTCATGCTCATCCCACCACCAATCAGTTCACAGTAACTGTTCAAAGTTTCAAGTTTGTCATTCCACCCAAATCAGCAAGTGCAAGTGCAACACCTGAAATTTGATTGTAGTATAACATAGCTTAGAATAGAAATCATTGAAATAGATACAAATATTTACATTATTAATTCATATTTTAATTAAACTCAATTACTTGAGTAAATGTATCGACTTGACTTTCATCAGTGGAGGGGATCTTGTGTAAGCTTGCATGTTGTGTAGGAGGAAGAAGGCTGTGCTATAGACTGTCCAGGAGTGTTACATGTGAGTCAAAGGGCACATACTGGTCAAGAAGCTTACAGTGGTGGAGGCCAAGGTAATGCCATCCATCAACACCAAGTAACCATCTTATCAGATAATGTCTTTGTGGTGTGTTGAGCCAAGTATAATACAGTTATGTTAAATATAAAACAGTTTTGTCTGAATTTACAAGGAAGAAATTACAGCTCATCCAGACCTTTATGTCTATAAAATAGAATTCCTGAAGTTGGACGACCTGATTAGTTTAATCTGCCTTCACAGATGGTTCATTCAATCCCAATAACATGTTTCAGTCTCTGAACATTTAATCTTTGAATGCTGTTAAATGCAGCACTAACTTTTAGGAGGATGACTTTAAAAACAAGACCAGAAATAAAGGGGAGTAAGGCTACTTTCAATTGAATTCTAAGTTTTGGTTGAGGGTTGATTATTAAGCTGGAGTGGACTATTAAACTGGACTGTGACTCCTCCTCCCTGGAGGAGGAGTCACAGTCATGCTCCAAATCGCAACATACATAATTTCAAGGCACTTAACATAGTAAGGACCTTCCAATATAGAAAAAGTAATAACAGGAAAAAACCTACTGAACTGAGCTAAATGTGGGCGGCCTTCTGCTTCAAAGGGTTGGGGAGAGGGGAGCGACGATAGGGTGACTGGGAACACTGTTGTCAGTCGTGCACAGACTGGTTGTTACAATGAAAATAATAACCGCGATACTTATAGCTGTAATTATGTTAGTTGTTATGTTACTATGTTGTTAGTAGAACTAATTTGAGCGTTTTTTTTTTTTTTAGATTAAGTTATTCTTCTTGCTGCCAACAATAAATCAATCAATCAACGTAATGAAAAGTTATTAAATCAATCAATCAACGTAATGAAAAGTTATTAAATCAATAGGAACTACTTTTTAATACTCCACATTTAATGGTCCTGTTTATCTCTTCTGGTAATAGTATTATTTATTAATGAACAACATAGGTGCTTTAAACATGACTCCTTAGAGTCAGCACGACACCTGTCAATCAGTGCTAAACTGTGCGTCACGTTCCAGTGACTACATGCTTCAAAATCCAAGAACTCAGCCGCCACCATAACTGGGTGTTACGAATACTATAGTTACCTAAATATACACTGTGATTGACATTTTGAAAAACCCCAAAATAGAAAGACCAACCACTGCCGATTCCAGCAAAAAAGTAGCCTACTGTCATTCATATGGTCATTAACAACAATACTACAAAACTCGAGTGTAAGCGTCACAACCAATTCAAGAAAGACACCAAATCAGCATAGAGACTTTCTAAACTGTATTTAAAAAAGTAAAGCACAGCACCATGATTTGAGCAGGTTTTACATGTAAAACCTCTTTTATTTATTTTATATTTAAACCCAAGATGAGTGAACAGTTCCTCACAATCTAACTTAGGGAGAAACACGTGTCCTGCTTTTGCAACCTGTAACACTGGTGACTTTGAACGCCTTGCCTCAGGTCTGCCTCAGTATCCTCATATCTCTCCTCAAACCACTGTCTGTCGCAGACTTTCAGGTTCCTCTGCTGGTCTAAAGCGCTGAATGGCCTGTTGTTATGGATGTGTGCTAGTCCTTCTTAAATGTCTACGAGACAGTCAGACCTCGCAGCTCGCCTGCTTGTAATATATATGATATCTGAATTGAGTATTTATGCCTTTGGATGATGGAATACCCTCACTGGGCCAGTATTTCATTTCCAAAGCAGCCCCTTTTCTGCCTTTCACATGTACAACACATCCTTTGTGAAAGAGTCATTTCATGTATGTGTTGTGCTGTAAGCCTGTTATCTTCACCCTTCTACCTTCTTTTCATTTGAATCTTCACGTAGAGCTCGGTAGACTTTACCCCGGGTTTGAGATATACTGTATTTATAGAGCTTGCCTTGTGTTGCCTAAAGGACAGCTCTACCTTCTGCCCTTCTGCCCTTCTGCCCTTCTGCCCTTCTGCACTTCTACACTTCTACACAAAAAATATGATATAACCTGATCCAAAGGAGCTGAACAGCAAACACAGACTTCTCAGCACCTAATGATGAAGTCTGGCTTTTATTTGGGGAATATTCAAACTTTGGCTTCTAATCCATCCCCCGATTTTTCATTAAAATCCTCTCAATGCAGTTTGCGAGTACGTGTTTGGCTGATCAGGACCGTGAAACCACGTCTCCAATGGCTGCTACAACCAAACCTACAGCCTCTCTTGCATCATCCTCCCATCAAGCTGCATTTTAAGTGAGGTGTGGTGCTTTGAGGGCAGTGGTGAACAGCTTTTGTCAAGCTCTCTGGCGCCATCGAGTGTTTCTGAATATTCCTACAAGGTCGTTATTTGCTCAGGTTGTAGTCATGAGGTTTTACCACCAGGGGACAGTAGTGTATATGAATTTGAAAAGTGTCAGTCCCTTTATTGTTTGGGACACTCATGGAAGTTCTGTTGATATTCTTTTATCTACTCTTTATTCTTAATCAGTCTGCTTTACTATTGTGACGTTTAACTTGTCAAGGCTGTTGGCAACAGTTTAAGTAGTGGGTTTGCCTCTATACACATGATAGATGATAGACAAACGAAACACTGTGTGCACCACTATGTCTTGATAGAATATGAAACGGGTTGTACAGCGTGTGTGTAGAGTGTTAAGTCATGGTGTACTTTGTCAGTAGCTTTACAAGTCCTCACTTGTTTAGAGGTGCAGGTTATGTTCATGAAATGAGTTTTTGTGTTGCTGTTGAATACTTTCACTGCAGCCCAGGGCAATGTTTTTGAGTCACGGGTGGTTGTAACACACCTTGCTGCTCTGTTACTGAAGCGATCCAACAACACACTGCTTCCTCATACCTGACTTAACTATCCAACCCCTTTAACGTTCTCAATTAATAAATACCTAATAACACTGTTCTGATATATAAGGACATTTAAAGTTCAAAGCGTGTGTCCAGTACATACCTAACCTTCTGTTACACAATCACATACTAATGATAAACCACCCACCATTAAAATATGAGTCACTCTTTCACACAAACTTATTCTCACTTGCATAACAACCACAAACGTTTTTGATAAACTACTCAGGCTTTTTAACTTCAAAGCTTCACGCTGCCTCCTGACTTAATCTGGCCTATGACTCATCTGCGGGTAGAATGCTGAAGTTTCATAAAAATCTGTTTTCGCCCTTGTTCGGTGTTCCTCTGTAATAATAGGATAGTGGGACAAGTCCATGCAGCATGTGAGCAACCTGTGTACCTGCCCTGTGCATGTGGTAACGTGGCCTGGGCAGTTCTGTGGGAAGCTGATGTTTAACCAAGATAAATTGTGAAAACACCTGGCACAGTTACCCACACTCTTACTCAGAAACCAAAAAGGGAAGTTCCATAACTTCCTGAATATGGCTGCCACCCTGGGGGATGTCTTAAAGGATTCAAGATATTACATTTAATTTTTGAACTATGAAACCTAAAGCTATTACTATGTTTTGTGTCTTGTCATTTCAGGCCATGTGTTTGTTTATATTTTATAAATTTGCAGTGCTTTTGCTTGCACTGCAGGACTGCACCATCCTCTGTGTCAAAGGATGAGATGAGTTTAGCTTGAAGACACGTGTTGATCCTGCTGCTGCAGATCCTGCTTGAGGTGGTTTCGACACAGAGGACCCCAAACACTGGTCAGAAACAAACCAAGGCCATAAGGTGGGGAATATGCCATTTGTTTAATTCAGTAAAAAAATACTGCCAATGTCCTGAAAACAAAATGTTACTTAAGTAAAAGTTGTGATGGAAATTCATCTTGAGATTTGAAATAATGAAATTCTCAGACTGGAGTTGCCTTTGAGTCTTTATAATAGTAAGCTCTGCAGAGGTTACACAACAAGCACGGGTGCTCATAATGGAACTGGCCGCAAGTTCACAAAAGCCAGAACTTATTCAAAGAGGCGTTTCATAAAACATAATAGTATAAACTCTACATTATATTTTATGAGATGATTTTATGATTTCAAGATTGTAACTTAACTAGAATGTGAAGCAGTCTAATGAATTTAAAGTAGTAAAAAGGACAAACGTTTCCCTGTCAAATGTAGTGAAGTTGAAGTATATAGTCGAATAAAAATAAAAATTATCTGTTAGTGTGTTCTTCCTTTATTCTCTCTTACTGTACTATCAACTAAAAATGCCTTAAGAAATCATTTAAATGTTCATTTTAAATACCTAATAACTGCACTAGAGTAAATGTGCTTGGCTTCATTACACCACGACTCAGAGCAGAGGGTATTACTCACTTTGTTACTATTACTATCATTATTAGGTTGGCTTGTAAAATCTTATTCAGCACAAAAGTTGAATCTTAAGGGCCCGGTGTGTAGGTTTTAGGAGGATCCTAGAGAAGAGAGATAAGATATTCATAATATTGTTGTCTGTAGTCTGCATCCTGTAAGTCATGACGCATCACCATGTTTCTACAGTAGCCCAGAATGGACAAACCAAACACTGGCTCTAGAGGCTCTAAAGAAAGCCATTTCTGTTTTTACGTTATTTTAAGGCCACCATTGATTCTCCTACACACTTGGGTTGGGATGGTGAGGCGATTGGGGTTACAGCTGCTCACAATATACAATTTCACCACTAGATGCCACTAAATCCTACACACTGAACCTGTAGATAATAATTTTAAGCATTGATAGACTTTTATGGCACTTTTCAGGTTGTAATTGTGTCCACTCATTTCCAAACATGAAGGAATCAGAATATTTTAAGCAAAGCTCAATATAACCCAGACCAATACAACAACACCAAATAACTTTGACTTCACCCACAAAGGTAATGTTGAAATGGAGGGAAAGCTGAACATTGAACGGCCTGAACGGCCTGTACTGCATCCAATCTGAAGGTAGAAGTATTTCTAATAAAGTGGCCAGGGAGTGTGCTTGACCATGGCCTGGTGAGCAGGGAGACAGATGGATTGATGCTCTTTCATTTGTTTCTCTTGGATTTTCAGTTATTAGTAGCAGGTGAACTATACACCGTGAATTATAATCTTTCTTTGGTTTGTCTTCATTTTCTTTCTGTTTCCATCACTATGTGCTGCTCCTTGTTGTGCTACATATAAAACAAACACTGTTCATGAAAGATTGAAGGACCTTCAATCAAAGATGAGTGATTTTAACATCTCTCTGGGCACAAGTCATTTCATTGTGTGTGAGATAAATATTAACATAGGCAATTGTCTCAGGGGACTTTCCGGGTGTGTTTCATACTTCTTTCAGCTGTTATGATTATATCTTTACATTTTGTTAAGCATTGAGTGAGGGCTAACTATTCATTTCACTGTCTCATTAGTTTAATGAACTTGTGAACTTCCAAGCTTAGCCTCTCAGATCGTCACAAGTAACACTAGCTGCTGGATTTTCTTTTGTCTTCACTCTGTTTGACCAGTTATTTAACAGCAGCAGCTGTGCAAGCACTTTCTCTCCTCTGAGTGTTTCTGTCAGGACGGCTGAGCTCATGTCTGGATCCTCTGCACAGGTGGAGTGCCAACCAGCACTGTCATCTCACGGTTCGGCATGACTTGCACAACGTGCACATGATTGCTAAGGCTACTATGTATGCACTAGAGCGAGCGAGAGAGAGAGAGAGAGAGAGAGAGAGAGAGAGAGAGAGAGAGAGAGAGAAAGTAAGGCACATGTTGAGTCAGTCGGTAAAAGATTAAAGTGAAGCCATAGCCCCCAGAGAAGATTTGTTTGCCCTGCAGGTTGAAGCGTGTTTGTAGGTCCTGTAAGGCCTGGCATGTACTCACAGGCCAACCATGAGAGCCTGGCATGCAAACACACACACACACACACACACACACACACACACACACACACACACACACACACACACACACACAATTAATCAAATTAATGAGCGACACTAATCTGGGTACTTAATGCATTCCATAGACCCTTACCTCAACCATCACAACTAAATATCTAACCTTACTTTACCTAAACTGACCTTATCTGCTCTGTGTAGAAGAACCTATGCAGCCTTCAAGAAATGTAAAAAAAAAGTTCTTTATTTGTTGGAGTCCATTCTCTGTTGGCCATTTGTAGGAAGTGAAACAAGCTGTATGTACAGCAACAATGACATTTAATCACCATATTATCAAAATGTCCTATATACACATTCAGCTGACATGGCATTAAAGTGGAGTCATGTTTCTAGACCAACGTTTGATTTCCTTATTCTCCACTGTCTTACATTTGTTTATATCATCATCCCTCCACTGTGTTTGTAAAACATTAAAGTTTCCCTCTCTAAAGCCAAAACCATAAACTGAGCGACACTACAAGTCCCTGAAGTGATGAGTGGAACTGCACAGTTGGTGCAGGTTTCTCACTATGAGACAACTGTCACATTGCACCTAGTAATTTGACCTTTGTGTTATATATATTATATATTATTATATTATAAAATTAGTTAGTGCAGCTTTTAATCGACTTTCTTTAGTTGTACTCCTATTTGCCTGAAGAATGATTAGATACTATTATTACTGTTATGATTATTGGTTCTATAAAGTATTCCTCCAAGCCTTAACTATAACGTACTGTATAGGGCTGGGGGTAAGACAGGAGCAGGAGAATACAATATGTATACTATATTCCATATATAATTACCATTAATTTGATTAAATAAATTCTCAGATATAAAACTGACTAAAATCTACTTATAAATCTCCACCAAGAATAAATCTCACCTTACATCCTTCCATTTTTCAGATAGAATGTTCTCATTTCAAAGTTTTTAAAATCTAATCTTACATAACCATCATGAGAATCTCAGATTTTAATTGTCTGTTTTCAATAGGAGTCACTTGCTATTACAATTATTATAAGTGACTACTGGACTCACCAGCCTTCACTTAGTCTGCTGTGTTTCCCTCTGCCTCATTAACCAATTTACATTTTTTAAGAACACCCCCAGATTCAACATGATGATATTCAACCCCGAATCTATAGTGAATCTGAATGGACACATAAACTGCTGCACTTCTATATACACAACTTATTTTTTTCAAAACTGACCACATGTCAGCAGGACAGCTCTTGGAGGACCTCTAGAGGAATGTGTGTGCACTGTTGTGTCCTCTGCAAAAAGGCCTCAAGCAGCTTCTCCTTTATGCATCACAAGAGGTTATCTGATTTGATATGTTTACCTTTGACAGTGTTAAGCTGTCTTTTGTCTTTGCCATTGTAATTCATTTTTTTAAACGAGTCAGTGCTGACAAAGTGTTTGAACACGGGGTTACACTTCTGAAGGAGTCACCTCACATGTCTTTTTAAATATCAGGTAGTCAGTATTGGAGTTATTCATGACCCACAGTGCCGTTGCAGGCGCTTGCAGTTGGCATGAGGCTGAGATAGGGATCCTGTGTCTGTGGGTCAGTAGATGAAGATAGGGGCCCAGGTCCTCAAAGTCTACTGAAAGCAGCGGAGATACAATCAGTGCTGAGACCCAGCCCACAGGCCAAACTGTCAAATGAGCCTCACACTGAGAGACAACTGTTGCTCACTTTTCATGTTTCAGTCGTTCTCTTTCTACGCCTCCACTCTCTCTTTCACACACTCCTCCAGGCTGGTTATCTACACTCTGACAGACGCACACTGCCGAAGCAAACCTATACAACTGCTACAATCACAAAGCAGAGCTCTCACGTCTTCGAAAACCTCTTTGCCTCTGCTGTCTACACTGAGCCACACTCACTGCATCACTCCCAAAACGTTCGAGTGACATTGTGGAGTGATGGACTTGCTGCCATTAAGCTTGAAATTGCAATTCATATTCTTTTCTCTCTGTCTTTTGAAGATCAGAAAGGGATGGAGGCAGAGTTATGGATGTGGCAGAGTAATTTTAGCCTCCGTGCATTATCAGGAATAGGCTCACACTAACCTGCGTGATTTAAATGTTTTCTTTACATCTTCAAACTGATGTAATGCATTGCTTTCTTATCATTAATGACTGTAAGGATCAGTCAAAGATATATAACATATTCATCTGTATATCACAGACGAAATAAGTGTAATTTACTTAAAACCTACAATTCAAAATATGATTCAAACTCGGCAAATCAGTTCGAGCTTATCATTCAGTTTGGCACTGAAAACAAACAGACGTATCAAGGCCAATCTCATCTGTCTGCATGTGTTTTTGGAGCGTTGCTGTTCAGTGAACCTTGAAGAACATGCAGGTGTTTCCCTCCTGCACCGCTACTGAACGTAGACCAACCCATGCGGGCCAGTTTCAGAACCCAGCATTAGCCCAAGACTGAATTTAGTCACCAGACTTTTGCAGCTGTCGTCTGTGTTGATGGTGACAATACATTTTTGAAAAGAGAAAAAAAAGGCACACAGCTTATGATGATGATGCCCTCCAGAAATGTTCTACATCGGAAAAAGTTTGAATAATTACTTATAAATCCTTAAAATTACACACCAGAGCGTTCATCTATGAATATGGAAAGATTTTTCATTTCTAATGTTAAAATGCCAGATCCAACATTTCTATGTTTACACACTGGACATGTGTAAGTTGCATATTGAGTCACCACTGCCTTCCAAACGACTTGTGACCTCACACTTGTGTGTTCACATTTAAACTCAGATTTACGGTGAGCAAGTAAAAAACTATTCATGACCAGTGAAGATAAAACTCCAGAGGACGGAGGAAAAATTTGAAAAACACATTTCCGAGTGGAGGAGGAGGGGAGTGTGAATAGATCCTGCTCAGCTTCCTCGTGTCATCGGGTGACATACAGTAGTTCTCAACCTGTCGACATGAAATAATTTTCCCCCCTCTCTTGTTTGACTAGGTTTAACTCCGGATAAAGAGATTAGACATAAAGCAGTGTCATTTTACTGTTTGAACTGAGGAAAATACTTTGTTTCTGTAATGGAGTTTGTGTAAGAGTTTGGACAGATTATAATCTAAAATGCTTGTTTTTTTCTATGATGGCCTTTACACAAATAATTACTAATTATTTTGACCTCCATAATTATCTTTTTTGAGTGATAAACATTAAATATAAATCTGGAATTTTCAATATTCAATTCACAATATAATTTCTTGTATTGCAGAGGAATCTTTGATCTTGAGCTAACTGTTTTCCAAGCCTCAGAAAGAGGAAGTTGACCACAATTAAATGACTGTAAAGACAACTGCCTGTTGCCATCTAAAAACATGGGCTGTATAAAGTTATTCTTTCCAGGGGGTACAGGGGGATAATTTTTATAAACACATCATGTATTAATGTTATGTGTGAACCATGGTCTATAGGAGACATTACAATGCATATACACATATATAGATTTACCTACAGGCAATAACTTGAACTTGAACTGCTTGAACCAAACACTTTAAATGAAAAGGAAGTTTACTTTTGACAGCAATTGTTTTTATACCTCAACACCATATGGATTCCAATAATATAGAATGGTTTAAACTGCAAACTAATTTTACAATTATTGTTTTCTCATTTAATACATTTTTTTTCATCATCTTTTTCTGTTCAGATTTGTCCACATCACAGTGACCATCAGTTCTTCTTAGTCTAGTTTGGTCTTAATAGGTGAGCTGCAATAACCCCAGTCGTCTCTCTCTTGCAGTGGCTACATGGATGCTTGTTGAATGGCTTGGATTCTCTGTCATCAGAATCATCAGAGCCAGTATCGAGTCCTCTGTTGATATGTGTTTCATCTTACTGCAACCTGTTCCTCCCTGTAACCCTAACCAGTCCACGTTTGTGATCCTTACCCGAACCTCAAACATATTCTATGCATGCAACCTAAACATATAGCCGCCATAAAACCCCAACAAAACACTTTTCTTCTGCCCTCTAATTGGCAGATTTTTTTTTTTTTATCAGGCAGGCGGTCAGAGGTCTGAGTGTGTGTGTCTGTTTGAGACCTGGGGAGAGGTTTTAGTTTGGTGTGGTGCCTGGGGGGCCGCTGCCCATTCTAGACCCCACTACATGGAACTTGGAGAGGATCTGTGTCACCTTGTCCTCTCACTACTGGGGTCCCTCAAGGTTCCGTCCTGGGTCCTCTCCTCATCTCTACACCAACTCTCTCGTCATTCACTCACATGGCTTTTCCTACCACAGCTACATTGATGACACCCAACTAATCCTCTCTTTTCCCCAATCTGAAATACAGGTAGCAGCACGAGTCTCTGCCTGTCTGACTGACATCTCTCAGTGGATGAAAATAAATGAAAATTCATAATTTTATTGAAATTTTATGAATGAAATGTAATGTGAGCTTGGTTGCCCCAGTGGTTCCCCTTGAAGAGCATATACTACATATAGTTGGGTGAGTGGGCAGTGTGCTGCATGCCAGACACACTCTCCTCTGACTCATTAAAGAAAGCTGAAAAAATAAAATAAAATATTTATAGTGTTTAAAAAAATCTGATTAAATCATCATGTTTACATTAATCTTTGTAAAGTAAGAAAATAAAACATTTTACTCTTAATCAAAGTTAAACTTTCTTGTTTCTGGCACGATCAGTGTCTGAGTCATCCTTTGTTGGATTATACTGGCTTCTCCATGGTATAATTTTTGACCAGGTCGTGAACCTTAATGAGCACATTGACGTTGATTCACTTCTTATTTTCAACCAGAGATATTTTGCTCAACTAAAGCTTGTTGTCTCTTATCAAGATCTACTGATTGTGTAGCACGCACACAAAAGCTGGACTCATTCTCCATTCACATTCCTAAACAGGTCAGTGTGGGCAAACTCCCACAGCCAGGTAGATTAGCTGCAGGGCTCATAACTCTCCCACGTTGGCTCCTCTCCAGTGGTGAACTCATAAATTCAGGAGTAGTTTTAAAAAGGTGCCGATTATGAACAGTGCTTCCTGAACAAGCCCCAACTTATATTAGCAAGTTCACCTTTTTGCCTTTCAAGCAGGAGTGTCTTGAGTTTTCATGTTGCACCGTAGTACCTTAGCAACACATTAGCAACCTTAGACAAATATTTCAAATGACTCAGTAATGCATGAACGGTGTTCTGCGTGTGAAGCGTATCTTGCACATTCAGTCACTGAATAAATCAATGGTTTTAGAGACTTACTTTTTGACTAACAACAGTTCTTTCCTCAGCAATTCTGTGCAGTATAGGGTTAGGGTTAGGGTTATCAGTTTATTTTCCCAGATTTTGATACACATAGGCTTAATATTAACATTGCATTAAACTAAGGTAATGAATAATCCACTTATATGCAGAGATAGACCCAGTGGGGCACTGGCCCCTGCCCATTTACTAAGCTAGTTGGCCCCTGAAGTGCCCCTGACCTGTCAGTAGTCATCAAAAAAAAGAAAATAGTCACTTACAAACAATACATACAATATATTCACATTTTCTATGGCTTTTTAAATTAAACATTGTGCTTGAACAAAGATCCATTTTCAAGTAATATTCAGTGATGTGTGGCTTTGCTCAAAGCTATAGAGCTAAGAGTAAACAAGGAATGAGTTGAATGTGCACTTTACTTAATCAGGAACTGTGCATAGATGTTGGACATATAATTGGCTCCTCTGTGTTAATTCTGGCCCATTCATGGCCCCTGATATAGAAAAATCCAACATCCACTGATTTAATGTTTCCCCATGGTTCCCATCTTTATGCTAACCGGGCTAACCATGTCTTGACTCCAGCTCGACACATAGACCTGAATTGGTATCATGTTTCGAATCTTACTCTGAAAAAAGCATTCAAGCCTATTCCCCACAAATGGCAGATCAGGTATCAGTAGTTTATTACTTCCATATAAGCTATATACACTGTCAGGTTAATGAGTTTTTTTCTTTCACACATTAGTCTTTCTAGTCAAAACATGGCACTTATATTTCCCACAATGCTACTCAACTGTTCGGTTGGACGTGTTGGGACGCTCACATCTTTTTGACTCTGCACACCCAGATTTTTTTCATTTTCAGATCCGATGGATGATTCAAAGGACGTGACTGGATGATATTTACTTCATGCAATGACACAATGTATGCTATGCTATGCCATACAATTACAAATTCTATTGAATTGAACTGAATTACCTCTAGAGCCGCACCAAAAGAAAGGCTTTACTTTTACGTAGGTATGCAATCATGTTCCTCAGGACCTGTGTACAGATCTTGATTAGCAAAATTGGTTGAGTCTCTACTCAGGTGACAAAATCAAATTAGTTCTTGATTCTTATTCACATATAAATGTTATGTTGTTTGCAACCATGAACCACTGGGTGAATTTTGTTTAACTTTGAGTTTTGAAGATGGACGGCCTGGAAAGGAAGTTGGTCTCCCAAATAAAACAATATTTGCACCAGGGATATTGTAATTGATTATTCTTTTTTGATCTGTCATGTATTTGAATGAATTCACACCATTTTCCATAATTCTCCATCATCTTCAGCTCTGTTTCATTTTGGCATCCCATTACTCTTTTTAAAATGTTTTATCTCTCGTACTTATGATTCAACTTAAATAGCACCAGCTGTGAAACTAGATACATCAGGGAGATTTGTGGTTGAAGAAACTGTGACATCCCAAGGGGACTGTTCGCCAGTTGTTATAAAGAACGTCAGTCAACCCGCCACTTTGATTTTCTTCAGTTTGACTATATCGCATTAGCACGATCAGCAGAATGCACTGGGACAAATGTAAGTACATCACATCATTTGTTGTTTACATGAGATACACAAACCCTAATGTTGATTGTCATTGATATAACATTTACTGATGTAAAGTGTAGGATTTGAGTGTCTAAACTAACTTTGACTTATGGGAAGATGGTAAAAAAGTTTCTAAAATCTTGTTAAGCCAGATGTTTCACCTAAACCTTTGTACGGTGTGTTAAATTCAGTTTTCAATTTGAGGTCTACATGAACTTATGATTCCTGCTGTTCTGGGTTTGTATACTCATGGTTGAATGCAGTTATTGGAAGTCGCTTTGGATAAAAGCTTCAGCTAAATGATATGTAATGTAATTTTGAGAAGCTTACATTTAATTTAAATTAATTTCTGCAATTTTATGTAATCATTTGTAGATAATGATCTGGTTGATTACTACAGGTGATGAGTTGTTACTGGGATGAAAACATTTGATTTTGCTGAACTTAATTTATTTCCATAGTTATAACTTAATCAGTTGAAACTGATTCGTTCAACACAAGTTTTTGCTTATCAGACAAATGTTGTTTGTAAAGCCATAACCTTAACACACCATAACCTTAACACACCATAACCTTAACAAACCCTACCCTACCTAACTGAATGATCTGGGGATTTCTGGAACACTAACGATAATCCTTACTGTGTTGAACCGTGTCAGGATCACTTTTGAAGCTAGTGTGTCAGACTCTTTTGGAAAGAGGAAGATGGTATTTTGAAAGTTGGCTCCATGCTGCTATTGGCTTGTAATCTTGATATGCAAAATGGTGACAGACCTCTGCCACAGCAAAAGACGGCACAGCTGTGGAGCTTCCTCTTTTGCGTTGTCCCCGTGCATGTGCCATGGGGATTTTGTCTGTGTGCTCATGTGTAAGTTTTACTTAAAATGGAGGGGTATGAAAGACAACAACAGCTTCTGTTAAAATTTCAATTCAGAGATCATATACTATCAACCTAACTTTGCTTTTGTACCATTTATCTATGGGGTGAGGGGTTGCACTGTTTGTCGATATAAATCAGTTGTCATCATAAGAACCACACCCCTGTTTGCAGTACACTCCTTCAGTCATTTGCCCAAAATCTTTACAAATCTGTTGTTAACGTTGGCTATGTGACAGCCTTATTTCCTGACTTCACTAGAGTTGGTCTTGTACCTCCACAGTGAGCAATTTTAAAATTCCACACCAGCTTCACTCTGTACCAGTCCTAAGGTGGTCAAGACTGTTCTCCTGTGAAAAGCAACACCACAGGGGATTTGTGCAGCTGCTTATTACAAACATCTTATTGTTAGGTAATCTCTAGGGGTCATAATTATGTCAGGATCAATAGGGGGAAGTCTGGTGACCTACTATATACAGTCACAACGTCTGCATTAGGAGGAGGTTGGTTTGGACGAATGGGTCTACAAAACATATGTTTTCACCATGTCAACAAATGTCTAATGATTAAGGAATCATCAACTGACCTTCTCCCCTGGCCTTAGTCTCATACAAAATGTCATGTGCAGTATGAAGCATTCAAGGGCTTGTTGGAGGCACTTTAACCTTCTTTTGAAAATGGGTGGGCATATCAGTATAAATAAACCAACAAAAATGTAAACAAGTAAAAGTATCATATACATTTTCTACTTTCCACTTGATAAAGTTAGTACTTGCTTTTAAATATACTTAAAGTATTAACAGTAAAAGTACTTTCTGAGTGTAGCCTATTCCCTGATACAATGGTTTACTACATCCGTATGGCTGAGTTTTGATGGAGGTCTCTTTTGAATCCATTTAAGGTGTTTCCTCATCAGTGAAGTACATTGTAAAAATGTAGTTGAGTAGAAAGTACAGATATTTGCTGTCTTATGGAGCGGAGTTAAATTGAAAAGTCCCTGAAAATAAATCTACTGAAGTAAAGTACAGATACATGTTAAATGTACTTAAGTCCAGTAACAAAGTAAATGTACTTCGTAACATCCAACCACTGTAAGGTAGCTTGCTAAAGTTGATTAAATCAGCAAAACTGACAGTCAGCACTAGACTGCTGCTTTTCTCTACCTCGTCTAAGTAGTATAAGTATACAAGTATAAACAAGTATAATTAAAGGACTGGAAAGTATTACTCTGGTTTACTCTGACTATTTGGCTTGACCTATGCACTGAACCTCTATATCCTAGGCAGCTGAAATATACCTTCAAGGCATTCCACAAACTTGTCTTAACAGCTGTCAAACACTCGAGATCAAACCTGAGCCCACATTCTATATTGTTTCTCATGTTTTGTTCTTTAATGGGATGCCAATATCATCGATCTCTTTCATTTTATATAACTTGGTAATTAAGGTTACTCATTGACACCTACCCACATACTTGTCCATTTTATGGTTTGGTTGAACAAACAACATACATTTTGGCTGTAAATACATTTTAAGATTAAAATAAAGTTTTTAATTAATTCTCAAGTTTATCGTTCATAAGAAAGAAGAATATTTGGAATTAATTGGCGTCATTAAATACATCCAAATTTATGCTTGATCAATTTCCTTGTTAATCATTACTCAGTTGTATAGAATTGGTAGAATTAAACAGATTTTTCTATCCACATAATTAAAAGTTACTTTTAGTTTATCATATATCTCAATATTTTTTAATTAATAAATATAAATGCTGTCAATCAGTTTATATCTCAGCTATCTTAATATTTTTATGTAATAATTTTAATAATCTGCTGTCTTATTTTTGTGAATTGATATGTTTTTTAGAGTGTAGGAGTCTGGACATGATCAGGTCAACTTGTTCTAAAGCCAGGGTATAAACAGGACAGAAACAGCAGCAGTCGGGACCACAGGTCTCCCCCTCTGTCACAGGGAGAGATGGAAACAACAGTAACAGGATGAAGGTCAGAGGAGCAGGCAGGGAACTGTCATTTCGGTGAAAGTTAACAAAACACTCTGGAATTCATTCTGAGCTGATGATTGTCGGCCATATGTGTGCAATCACTGAAACAGAGTAAAAAAAAAGCTTGAATAACATTTGATCAATTCAGCGACAAAAAACATCAGATATGACAAAACAATTAATTCCACAAACATCTGTCTGTCTCGCTGTTAGCTGTTAGTCTTTCTGTTTGTCCAGCTATTTATGGAAAGCATTTTATCAGCTTCATATTTGCATGTCTATTGTTCATTTACCAGGAAAGTGCAGTACCGAGTTTGGTGCGATTTGGACACATGCTACTTTCAACATGAGTCCAATTTGAAAATACAGGCGACCAACGTGCTGTAGCAGTCGGTGGGGCGGGGCAGTGTGGCTTCTGAATTTGGGTCTGAAGATTGAATTGATTGCTAAACTCTGAAATAGCCAACATGTGATGTCAAAAGAGAACTCCTGTCAACTTATATATAAAAAAAAAACATGTGAAAAGAAGAAAACAGATCAGCAGGTTTAGAACAGATGCTGCACTAGATCTGTACAATTGTAAATATGCCAAGGGGAAGGGCCTGGTTACTTATTACGTCTGAGTAGCTGATTATTTGTACTGTAGTATGTAGTAGTACAATAGCTATATGTATTCTTGCCATTTGTTTGGGACATTTTCCGGGGCAATGCATTGTAACAAAAACACCACATTAATCTTTTCAAATTGTAATAATGCCTGACTTTACACTTGTTCAATCCGACAGCATCCGTGGTCCTGAATTCTCTCAAATATTTTGCATTTTCTTCAGCCGTTTCGACTTACTGTACTGAAATCCAACTGAAACCAACTTTATCCACAATTGCACAATCCACACAGGAGTGGAAAAGCTCATGATTAATGATTTTTGCGAGGGGAATGGTAATGGTTGAGTCAGGGGTCAGGCAGACGAGCAGAGGGAGGAATGGAGAGTCCTGGAAGCAGATTGTAGTGAGGGGAGGAAGCAGGCACGGTAGCTGGTGGTACTGGCAACAAAGTCCTGGCCAAAAGAAAGAGTATTATGAACACTAGAAGTTTGCAAGATTAACTAGACTATAGCAGTTTGTACAAAGCAGCTTATACCACCTGAGCTGGTATAGTCTGGCAAGGAATGGCAGGAGACCAGGGTATTTGCATTGCAGGGTTGATGAGCAGATGGAAGGTGTGCAGATTGACCAGGTGCAGCAGAAGGCCGCGCCCACAGGTCACACACACACACACACGCACACGCACGCACGCACACACACACACACACACACACACACACACACACACACACACACACACACACACACACACACACACACACACACACACACAGAGACACAGACACAGGGAACACACAGGGGAGGAGGGGACACCGGGAGAACACAGAAAAACACAGGAGAAACCAACTTCCTTCTAAACTGCTTGTAATTGGTGCATCTT
This sequence comes from Hippoglossus hippoglossus, assembly GCF_009819705.1. Classification (NCBI taxonomy): domain Eukaryota; kingdom Metazoa; phylum Chordata; class Actinopteri; order Pleuronectiformes; family Pleuronectidae; genus Hippoglossus; species Hippoglossus hippoglossus. The sequence goes on along the minus strand of NC_047163.1, from coordinate 21,050,203 downwards.
GGCCGGTGTGTCACTATATTCTATAATCAAAACTAAAAGCTCAGGGGAGGATGACAGCTCTTTTTAAAATTCCTAAAACAACCATATTCCTGTGCGTACATGCCACAACATTTGTGCTGGCTTAAGTGTTTATATTTACATATTTAGAATTAAATCACATTTTGACGTAATTTCCACAGGATGCTCTATCAATCTTTCATTTTCTGCTGGGAGTGAGTTCACATCAGCGACCATAGAAAATACCAACGTAAATCTAAATAAGACAGTAGGCTGTCATATGGAAAGTTCGGTCTTTTTCAAAGACATTTTTTGCAGCTCAGCCTCAGAGAAACCGAGCCACAGGGCTCATAGTTGACCTGTAGATGGTTGGATAGCCGAGCATTTGCATATGACTGCTTATGAATTATGTTTCTTTTGGGTTCAAGTTAAATTTAGCTTGGATCTCTCTCTCTCTCTCTCTCTCTCTCTCTCTCTCTCTCTCTCTCTCTCTCTCTCTCTCTCCACAATATGGAAAAAGAGAAAAACAAGACAGGGTCAGGAAGATTAAGAAGTGGAAGCAATCAAATGATGTCCTGTAGACTGTTAATCTATTTGCTGGTCATTGGGGCTGTTTAGGCTCACATCCATCACCCTCCATCTACTGCGTGTGTGTGGGGAGGAAGACGTCATTTCTCCCATTGATTTGTATCCCTGGGCCGTACTGACCGGTGACATTGTCTGCAGGTTCACAGCTTCACTGCTGTCGGATCTGATTTCCCCTCATGCTTATACTTGCAGGAACTAACAGGTTGTAAGGGGGACCATTTAGCCTCAGGTCTCCGTCAGTGTGGCTCCACCCGCAACTGTTGGTGTTTCCTGGAAAAGAAACTGTCAGCTCTAAAGACCGCAAGGTTCACAAATAACCAACAACCACAGCCGATTCCTCCACAGACTAGAATACAACCAACAAAATGTTATGTAAATATTTTGTTGAGTCTGATGAAAGTGACTTTGAATAATTTTGTTGTCTCTTCTGTCACCAAGTGCTCATTGTGGGAACTGTAGGGTTTTCCTCTTGTGGTTCATGCTCATGAACTCAATGAAGCCAGAACACAGATTGGCTCAAAACAGCAGACGATAATTGGAGCCATGAACCGCCATTGTAATTCCACACTGGTCTCTTTCTGTTCCTTCTCCAGCACCAACACCAGCACTGACCAGGTCCAGACCATATCAAGGTGTAAGAGTAAGGGACCCGGTCAAAGAGCTGCTGAGGAGGAAGAGGAGTCTGGAGCCGCACGGCACCAAGACACCACTCTCTGCTGTGGTGAGGGCACTGTGACACATGACATTATACAGAGGTTCTTAAAAAGTCTATACAGTCATCAAAATGTTAAGCCTCAATTCGATTTTGACAAAGTAATGTTGCTTTTATGAAGTGATATTGACTTTAGCCTCACTTTGAGATCAGAAATACTTTATTGATCACACAGTAACAAAACAGGAACCACTGACTGTGAAACCCGGTCTGAAATGGAGCAAACTCAGGAAGGGTTTCGCAATTAGATGTGAGACCTAATGTGGTGTCTCCTCTCACAAAAAAGGAGTAAATCTAGGAGTAAATTCATTATTTATATTTCATCTATTCTAAATTAGTTCAAGTTCAACACAATCTGTGTTGTCACAGCCTTGGGTGGTCAATTCAATTATCATGTTAAATGGAATTCAATTAATATATTTTGGAGGTAATTCTGTGACTTCTTATTTCCTCCATATCCTTTTTCCAATTTTCAATATTTAAATATTCAATGTTTTGGGCCTGTATGGACTTGAAATAGGCCTACATCTGATTCATAAAGGTCTTAAATTGACCTCATAGAAACCTGTAGAGAATTACATTATTATCACAAAAAACACATTAAGTGAAGTTCAAGTAAAAATGAATGATTCATATATTGTTCCTCATTCATTTTCATAGTGACACACTTTTATGTAACAGCACATCCACCTTTTCCAAAGAACCTGGACTGTTAAACGACGTTCTGTCCTGCAATATGATGAGTCATTAAGCAAATTTGCAGTGGGTGGTTTATTGTAACTATTTGAATATAGAGCAATGGTTACTTAGGGTCATGAACTGATGGACTAATCTGACACTGCAAATCAATGCTGTGTGAGATTTTCTGTGTTTGGAAAGAGCAGAGGATACAGAAAATACACTAAGAACGAGAGTTTATGAAATCAAAAAGAAGAGTTATCCTACTAAGTAAAGCAAAGCTGCAGGATTTACTTTGTCAGGTTTCTGTCTGGGAAAGCTTTGTCTTGAATTTTTTCTGGCGGGGGGGTTGTTACAACAGTCTCCATGGCAATCAACATCTTTGCCAATTTTCTGTTCAACGGGCCCCCTGGATATTATCTGACAATGCTTCACTTCTGATAACGTTTCCTTGATTACGTTGTGATGATTTATCAACCTCATTCTCCAGGCTGACATTCTTCACTCATCTGAACCATCATGACGAAAAATAGACCCGATGATCTTTACGCTCTCTCTCTCTCTCTCTGTCTCGCAGACATCAAAAGATCTGCATCAGATGCAGGTTGTTGGTTGTGGAGGTGAACTCTGTTGAGTTGCTGTTGCAGAGTTGTTGTGTGGGGAGTTCTTTTACCGAATGGAACAACATGGCATTCTGAATAACTGGAAAATCGGTCTGCGTCGGGAGAGGAGCAGTCAGGACCCCATGATTGTCCCAGAGCTGGGAGGGGGGATTTTAACCTTATATAATCCAGGTGTTTTTCCATGACAGTTACAACCATTCCCTGTATGGCTCCAGGGCTGGGCACACAGCCCTATGCAAAATAACTTGCAGCCTTGCCAGAGAGCCCTCCCACATGCTATGTATTACTCCTCCACACCAGTAGAGGACCGACACAGCACGTTCACACAAACATGCACATGCACATGCACATGCACAAACTGCCCTCATACACACCCTGCCATGAGAGAGAGAGAGAAAATCATGAAACTGGACTTGATGCTACGCCTGAAGTATGCTATGTTCCAATAGGCTCCAACACTCAACACTCAAATTTCCCTGTGAGTGCATTTCTGTGGAGCATGAAAATACCTTTTGATATTTGGACATCAGCCAAAAGGCTCCTTAACTTCAGTATATGAGCAGAATAGTAGAATTATGTCTCTGCGATTTTTTTCCATCTTGTGAAGAGGTAGATGAGAAACTGAACACCACCCTGCCAAAAAAAGCTATTGCTTTATGTTTGATTGTACATGTCACTGTGAGGCAAGTGGGAGAAACTCCAGGAATTCACTGAGCCCAGCCAAGAAAAACAATAGCTACAGCACATAACCCTCTGTAAATCTGCAAGTGGTTGTTTTTTACACCTACGCTCAAACCAATAATTTAAAAACCACAGAATATCCATAGTAATGGGGACACTCATTTTGAAAATAAAGATGATGTTGGTTGTTTCTTTTTTTTGGTGGTTATTGTTGTTTTTATGTAATTTCTCAATGCTGTGAGAAATGCAAGCAGAACTAGGAGCATGCTCAGGGGTAGTGCATGCCCCTGCCAAGACTAACATCTTATCTTTCCATGTTAAAGACATTGAGAAAATTCCCTGGAACTCCTTTATCCAGATCTGCTCCAAAATTGAATGTATTGTTCCTTTGCCCTGACCATACCCTTCAACCAAATTTTGTGGAAATCCATAAATTAGTTTTGCGTAATCCTGCAAAATAACAAACTAGAATTCTAATGCCGATGAAAACATAACCTCCCTTGCAGAGGTAACTAGTGTCAATTAATGTGGAAAAGCTTTCCCCTTAAAATCTGAGGGTGGGTCTCATTTTTACAAATTGACTGATGTGAAGGGCACGGGGCTGACATAATGTAAAGAAGAGCACTGTGCAGCCACACAGCTTTGGTTTGACATCCTGCTGTTTGCAAATCTGCATTGTTGAAATGCCAACACACGAGTCAGCACATAACTTACCACAGTGCGTGTCAGGTTTCACGAACGTCTAGAGATTTTATTTACCTTGGCCTAATCTAACCAAAAGTACTTTTCGTGGATGCCAGTAATCCGCCTGGGGTGTAATGACTGAGTTTCCGCCTGCTGTCAAAGCTGTTACCCAGCTCCCCTGTACGTCTGCAGCCCTGCAGGCACCGGGACGCACATGCCCTGCTGGATGACTGCAGGCGGCTTGATGCAGTCTTTCACTGCAGCTCATGTAAAGCACCGCCCGAACACTGACACAAGTTGTCAGTACTTTCACTGCTGCCACTGCCTCCCTCATTACCTCCTACAGTTTTCTCACTACAGATTCTGTATTTCACTGAACCGCCACCTGTTATTCACTCACCATTATAGCGACAATACAGAACAAATACATTTTTTTCAACCATGCACACACGTGTCTTTCAGAAAGAGATTATCTGCACGTGGTTCTGCATGATGAACTTCCTGATGGGCAGGTTCAGCACAGGGAGGAAACACAGCACAGAGTCATTGAGCTTGAGGATAAATTGTGGCTTCCTCGGGATCAAAGTGTGAAATGTGCCTAACCCTAACCCATCAGTCACAGAAGCATGAAGAAAAAATTACTTTCCAGTGAATGACATGTACATGGGAACACAGTTGCATGATGAATGAAAATTAAATATATGGGTCAGGAAATGTAAATAACCTTCTCACAGAGTTGAACAATCTGGTGCATTCGGTCAAGATAAATGATTAAAAACAGTGGTGACATCTTTTACAAGTGTATTTTTACAAATAGCATGTTGGCAACCAACCAACCAACCAACCAACCAACCAACCAACCAACCAACCAATCAAATAATATTTGTACAGCCTATGTTCACAAATCACAATTGGCCTGATATGACAAGGTGTGTTATCCTCTGATCTTATACCTCAACAAGAGTAAGGTAAAAAATTTCCATTAAAAAACAACAAGAGACTTAGGGGGCCCCAGGCAAAACGGACCAACAGGGACCTGGCATTGAACCAAACCCGTCAGCTTTGTCGTTGCATCCCTGTTCTTAGTGAATAGAGTTTGCCCAGTTGTCATGGAATTGTTGTTGTTGAAAACCCTTAGTATCTGGGATCACTTGTCCAACCATTTCTGTAGACAATTGTGTGATCAGAAGAAAAAAATAACTTTATCAGTCCCAATATGGGATATGACTTGATACACAAGAACAGCTACTACTAAATCATTTTGCACAGTGATATTTCCTAAGCTTTAGAAGCTTTAGAAGAGATACAGACCTCTGCTTAACCTTCTCCTCAACAGACCATAATGCAACTCATCAAAAACTATGTTGTGGCAAAAAAGAACCTAAACTGAAGGTTCTCTGACTACTTTTTTCCTGAGCTTTTAACTACACCAAGTGGTCTCCATCAGAATAAGTAAGTAAGTTTGCAAAATGCAAGATTTTATTTCTATTAAATATATCGTTCAGGGTTGATGCACAGTCAACATGAATTTTAGATTATAAGCTTTACTTCCCACCTGCAGGTCGACACAGACACTTAAAACATAAATCATGTTCAAAACGCAATATACAGTATACTAACTGCAACAACGTACAATGAATCCTATAATCACACCTCCAATAATATACCCAGCCCTGCGGGTATATACAATTCTTTCCCCACTCAGCCCACACACCAATTGTAATCTCTTCTGCTGCTCACACCTGGACTTGATCGGTACAAGTGTAAATAGTGCATATTTACATATCAACATGCACTCTGCAGCAGCAACATGTGATAATTGTTCCCCTGCAGTTATTGACAGGCTCAACACACTTTTTTTAGAATTGATGTCATATTTTCTTTTTTAGGATGAGGTTGCACGCAACAACCCGGCATCATACACACAAGGTATTTGATCACATATTTACCTGAACTGATTCCTGTAAGTGAAGCATGTGCATGTTTCTCAAAGACTCACACTCAGCCTCTGTTTGTAATCCAGTCACCTTTGGCTCTGACAGTACCAGTGGCACCACAGCTGAGCCCTCAGTTGCAGCTGGAGATGGTCGGCCGCAGTGCACAGGAGGGAAACCTTCATTCCTGGCCAGTGGCGCTGGCCTGCAGCCTGCCATAACACCGTGGTCCTCACCTGAATACAGCCAGCAGGAACCCTCAGTTCAGACTCTGGCCTACCCAGCCACCACACTGACGGCTGACCTGTACATGCAAACTCTGTGCCCCAGCTACACCATGCTGACCTACACACACACACCGCTGCTCACTAACTTTGGGGTGAGTAGATTCAATTTTGAAAGTGAGGAGCAGCCCTGTCTCCTACAATAGTGGTTTTGAAATGGGGGTCTGCACCTCTGTAGATCTATGGCACTCAGCCAGGGGGTCTGTGAATAGTATATGAGTATTCTGTGTTAACATGGTGAAAATATTTGAATACATGTATTATATGTGCCGTTCTCACAGAAAAAAAGTGCTGCACCTATGAATGTGTATGTGAATGAATGAATGGCCAAAAAGTACTGTAAAGCACTTTGAGAAGTCATCAGGACAAGAGACGCGCTATATAAGTACAGAGCATTTACCATATAATATAAATGAATTTTTCTCTGCATTTGTAGGAAATATAATTGCTCAGAGTTTTAAGAAATAAATGACCAAGTTTTCTAACAGTGGAAGAGTTTATAGGAGCCAGTAGGGGTGGATGACGGTAAAGACTTCATAGGAGGGATTGAAGCTCACGCCTAGACTCTGTGATTAGGTTCAGGCAACAAAAGAGCCGTGGTTAAACTCAAAGAAAGACAGTTGTTTTTGTTGGAAGCAAATAAAGACGTTACTTTTTCTGTATTAAACCAAACTGCAATCTTTCTCCTAACCGCAACACCAACACTATTTGTTGAACCATAGCCATGAAAACATTTAATAGTGCTGAACCAACAATAACTGGGTATTGTACAGTAGGATCAGATATTTTAGGGAAAACAAATGTGTTGTCTGTGATGTTTCACAGATGTGATCACAATCAACAAATTGGGGACTTGGAAAACATGTTCATGCACGTTAACAACATAACCTCATTATGTTTTGAGAATAACATCATCCGGGTGCAATCATGTTTCCTGCATTTGCTGTTGCAGTTGAGTTGTATAGAAATGTAATTTCAAGGAGGCAAGGTTGAAAGTCAACAGCTACAAACACTTCATATGTTCAGTTTCCTTTGCGACCTTTGTGCCACTTTTCACGTAAATTACACCTCGGCACGTCTCAATTTACTCCTGACCTAAATGTCATACTCAACTTTTTCAGCTTTTTGTGTCAAACACCCCCGGTGACCTTAAAAAGGTTGAAGCAAAAGTGATTCATTTGACTTCTAATTTCAAAGAGTTAGGGATTCCAATGTTCTAATGTTGTTTTTAGAAACAAAAAAAAATCATCAACGTCTCAACCACTGCAGTTGCATTAATCTGAAAATGTGACACAATGCAATTCCACTTGGGACTAGCTTGCTACACAAACTGCAGACAAGTTGAGTACATGTGGTGATATAAAACAATTACCATCTTTCAATAGAAAGGGGAACTCTCAGTTTTACATATCCAAATTTAAATTTACAGATCTTTGAAAGTACAAAAAAGTAGTGTACAGCTTTTTGTGGCTGCAGAGGGAGCGAAGTGAAACATAAACACTACATTAGATGCAGCTGAAAAAATACACCTGAATCTCTAATCTGTCTTGAGTCAAATTGAAGGTTTTGAGAAGAGAGAGGAATACATGAAATAAAAAACAGAAATAACTCTGGTTGTGCTGCACAGATGTTGATCCTTTATAATGATGTTATTACAGTGCAGTGTTAAATCAGTGCAGTATAGCTTCAGTAGCTCTCACTCTCTGCTCTGGAAAGTTTGAGGGAGTTGAGACACGTCGTCCATGTTTGTATACAGCCTATGGTTATCTTGTTGGGTGCACAGTATAGTCACTCACAACAATGTATATATAAAGTTTTAAGCATGTTTGCATCTTTGCAAGTTCAACAGTAAAATTTTTAGTTGCATTTGCTGATCTGTCTGCAGACCATACCGGTGGCCCAAGCACCAGGCTCCTTCCCTCAGATGGAGCTCCCAGACTCAGGGTTGACCTACCTCCCCTGGACCCAGCCCCTCACCACCATATCTACTATGCCCAACCCAGGGGTGCAGTTCGCTCCATGCTCAGCAGCCCTGTCCGGCCCACCTCTGGTGCACATGCCCTTGTCCATGTCTGTGACCACCATGATCCCTCAGCTGGAGGCGCATGGTGCAGACCCTCAGCTCCAGATCCTTGACCTCCCTCAGCGTTCAGAGCTGAACCCTGAACATCAAGGCCAGTCTCTGGATGAAGATCCGGGGATGGAGCCGGGATCACCAAACCTACTGGATAAACTTCTAGAGGATCCCAAGGAGGATGGTGAAGAAGAAGACAAAGACTCATACAGCAATTCACTCTTCATACCCAATGTCTAAAAAAATTTGTCTTCATGTTGTGTGTAGAGAGCTGTATTTCTGCTCTTTGTGTTTTTTAGCAATTTCTTACATAAACTTTCTTTTATACACAGGTGTGATTTCTGATCTTAATAATGGAATGCGAGTTGTTTCAGCATTCCAGTGCTAGTGTCATTCTCATTTCAGTTTATTTCAACTTTGATCTTGATGTTGTAGCTGTGGCCAAAGTAATTTACAAAATCAATTCTGAAATACCAAATGGACAAACCGGGCAAAACTCCTGGAGCCCCCGGCTGTGTGTGTGAAACTTCCCTTGTGGTAGTTTGGTTCATTATAGATTAATTATAGATGCCATCACAGTACAATAAAAAAAAGTGAACCTTGAGGTCTTTTCTTTTAAAGGAAACCAATCTTACAATCTAGTCTTAATCTATTGACTTTTGTTGAAATTATGTTTTTTTTCCCTCTGGTGCGTCATGTTTGATGACACAAACGCACTGAAAACTGGGAGCTCTCTAACCTCGCTGTTTTGCCAAATTAATGTGTTCATCCGGGTGAACAGAGTGCAGAAGACAGCCAGATGTTCAAGAGCGATTGTGGGTTTTTTGGTGGAAAAGAGGCTTAATTGACCTGGGATAGGTTGATGTGGGGGCAGTAATACTGGTTGGTTTCTGGTTGGGGAAGATGCATGTAGGAGCCAAGTCAACAAGTGCCCTCTGTTCAGCTCTTCCCACGCAGCTTAGTTTGGCACTGGCACGGATTTGGGAACACAGCAACATTGCTACAATAGGTGTTTTCAGAGGGGATGACCCATTCAAAACATTTATTTCCATTCAGTATGTTTTTGCGTAAATGACGTCAACAAGTGGGGATGTTGTGTTCCAAATCTTTAGCCAACTGTCCGGGTTGTTGCGACTTGTGAGGGTAGAGTTTCCTACCAGAAACCAAACACTAGATGAAGGCACTAAAAATTTACACATCTCCTTTCCAACTCATTTATTATCCAGAAACCCAGGTCATACAACAGCCACTTGAATTTGTTCCCACCCGAGGTGTGTGAAGAGCCATCCCTACCCTGCCTCTGATTGGCTTACTCTGAGTTATTTTGATCGTAACCCTTACCAATAATCACTCTTCGCTTCTAAACCTCATCAAACATTATGGGCAGCTCTTCAAACAACTTGGATAGAAATAAAACTGTAGAATTCCAACCGTCGGCCAGCTAATTTCCCTTAAGCTTTACTATTGGCCGTGTGAAAGCAAACAGGAAGAAGCCCTTGGAGATATGTCGCGTTGATCCTCAGTGGACAATGCCTCCCAGGAAACCTGTGTGCAAACAATCAGACAATTTGCCAAATAATCTAAATTAAAAATAAATAAATAAAATTAAAATTAAAACACAGAAAGAAGTGGGTGATAAGCATTTCACAGGGAAACTGTCTACTAACTATGCCAAGAGGTAGGTCAAATTTAACCTAATAGTCGCTCTACAAAGTATGCTGGCGGTTTATAAGGGCCAGTTTGGGTAATGATTAATAGATGAACCTAATTTTCTGGTTGACCAGTTTTGTTCCTTTTTAAACCCTGGTTACACTAAATATCAGCATTTATAAGCAGTCATCTGTTTCCAAAACATGTCTCATGATCTAGTTTAGTGATTCATCACATTGAAAGATCAAAAGATCAGTTCATTTTAATCTTTGTTTTCCACAGCCAATAGACATGATGACCAAAAACAACTTTTATTAAACCATGTTCATCGTTGCACCTCGTCAATTTATTTACAATTACAGCAAAAATACTTTCTGCTCTTATTGTTTTTATAAAACATTTTTATATGCATATGAGGTGTAACAAAAAGAAAAGCCAGCAACTATTTTTAAAGTATATTTTTATGCAATGTTAACAAATCACATCCCTGTGAATGCAAAATCTCAGGGAATTTCTTAAAATTTAGTATAAATGTTTATTGGATTCAAAAAGAATGGATTAGATTGGAGTGGTTGAAGGTAAATGTCAGGGACCTCTTGTTCTTGTGAATGTGATTATCAGGAACACCCATAGTGACTTTCATTACATCTAGCACAGACATTCACTTAGACTCATGGATTTATTGATTATATTTGGGTGGTCTAAGGTCAAAGGTCAAGTTATCTGACGCTTCACAAAACATGTTTTTGTTGTCTTGAACATGATATCTCAAGTCAGCCTTCAAGAAGTTGACGTATGGAATCAAAGATTAACTGATTAGTGACCTTTTGAGTCTGGAAAACATATGTAGACTAAAATGGCTCTAATTCTATTTTTCTTTTTCTTTTCTTAAGCTTAATTCAATTTATTCACTTGATGAAGAAGAAGTTGCTGTATTCATGATAAATATAAATTATGTCAAAGACTGGGGACCTGATAATATTAGTGCTGCCTTCATAGCCTTGAGGTATTTGCTTTGGTTAATAAATCTGTCATCATTACTGTCAGTTCACAATACTGAGCGGATGATATGAATCAAATCAAAAGAGCTTAAAGGTCCAGTGTGTAAGATTTAGGTGAAAGGGATCTATTGGCAGAAATCTAAAATAATCCTTGTGATATTTTCACTAGTGGGTTTCATCTAAATCAGGGGTATTCAACTAAAATTTAAAGAGGTCCAGTTAGAGAAAATTTCTTGAAGCAAAGGTCCGGAAGATCATAATGTCTAACTATTTAGTGTGATATATATTTAAGTAGCCTAGTAGTTGTATCAACATCTGCATGTACTAAATGCCTGACTGTCAAATCAAATGAATTCAGTACAATTCAAAAACTTTTTGACAATATTTATTGTCACGTAACATAGAACTGAACATATATGTATGATTGCAGATATGTATAATGTTCTCTCATTAACTAAATAAAAGTAGGGCTGCATTTCAAAATAAGAGAAAATAAATAAAATGGGAAAATTGTGCATGTTCAAATAAAGGGCTTAACTTCAGAAAAATAAAATAAAGGGAGCAAAAGCTTGAATTTCCCTTTTTCTGTTTCACATCTTGACTCAAAAGTCTCAACCAATTTTACAGATAATAAATCTCAACACATCTTAACAATTGAACAGTTTTAGAATCACTTTCTTCCCCTCTTATATCCCACTCCCCCACTTTGTTCGTCTGTTTCTCTCCCTTTCTCCGTCTCACTCCTGTTTCTCTCCCTTTCACTCCTGTTTCTCTCCCTTTCTCCCTCTCACTGCTGTTTCTCAACTTTCTCCGTCTCACTCCTCTGTTTCTCTCCCTTTCTCCCTCTCACTGCTGTTTCTCAACTTTCTCCGTCTCACTCCTGTTTCTCTCCCTTTCTCCGTCTCACTCCTGTTTCTCAACTTTCTCCGTCTCACTCCTCTGTTTCTCAACTTTCTCCGTCTCACTCCTCTGTTTCTCAACTTTCTCCGTCTCACTCCTGTTTCTCAACTTTCTCCGTCTCACTCCTGTTTCTCTCCCTTTCTCCGTCTCACTCCTGTTTCTCTCCCTTTCTCCGTCTCACTCCTCTGTTTCTCTCCCTTTCTCCGTCTCACTCCTCTGTTTCTCTCCCTTTCTCCGTCTCACTCCTCTGTATCTCTCCCTTTGTTTTCTCTCCCTGTATCGCTATCTGTCTTTTTCTTTCTACCGTCTTTTCACGTGTAACTTGCCTCTAACTCTCATCTGCCTGCACTGTCGCAATGTTTACCGCCTGGAATGCACAGACTTGATTGGCTGAGTAGTATCACGTGGGATGGCTTAACTCGCATGCAATTGGTCTGTGCATTTCCTCATCCACTAAACCACTACCGTAAAGACTACAAAAGCTGCGCCGGTTACAAATAGAAGCACCCCGTCAGGTTTTAAATCATAACCTTCTGTTTTGGCTGTAGGTCCGGGTCCGTACGGGACGGCTTCTGGGTCCGGACTCGGACCGCGGTCCGCCTGTTAGTGACCTCTGATCTAAATTGTAAAAAATGTTGTTTTCTTTACCCTAGAATGGGCCCTTTATATTTAAATAATTTACATTTACATTGGGAGCGGATCCTCTCTAATGAAGGCCACCATGTTATTTTTTTCAGACTATGGATTTGGGGATGCTTTATTAATCCTGTGAAAATGTTTTACAAAAAAGGTCATGGGCTGATAATCATTAAATAAAATAATAGTAAATAAACAAATGTGAATAAATAACAAATTAATAATAAAATGCAATGTATTACATTTCCCTAAGAATAGATCCAGCAGCACTGTCACTGGTGGAGACGGGTTCAGTGAAGCAAAGATAAGTTACCCCTGAGAGATAAAAAGTTATAGAGAAAAATAATTCTTAAAAGATCAACAAATACTTTCATATTCTTCGTGTTGTTCTGTGGAAAACATTGTGCTGCATGCTTTCATGGCACTGAACATCATATTGTTCAACTGCAGCTACATCTCTCTGCTGTATCAAGCTGCTCAACACTAACCTGCTTGGTGCAGCTTTAAACTTTGGGAAATGTTTCTGCTTAAATGAACCTTGTTGTTTCAAGCAAACCTCATTATGTCCATTTTGAACACACAGCAGAGCACAGTGAACCTGAGGTGAGGATCTTCACTCAGGTGCTCGTGCTTGCTCGTGGCAGTAAAGGCCTCTGGAGTTTTCTTCCCACCAAGGGGAAACTGACATATTGATTGGGGCTGCAACCTATCTGTCAAATTCCACTCCTGTAAATACCTGAGATTGTATCACAGGAGAGAAAGTATTCTACTGTATGACAAGAAGTTGGGTTTGGTTCTTTTTTTTTTCGTGCAGAGCTACAAATTATGAAAACAACAAAACAAATGCTTATAGTAGCTATATGCTGAACTAATCCTGGGATGGACAGCATGAGTTCTAGGAGTGCAACCGTCTGAGTTCATGGACAGAGTGACACACAACATGAAAGTGTGTGAAAGTGAACTGGAACTGAAAGATGTCTGACATAACCAAGTGTGCTGAACAACAGAGTCCCTTTAAAACTGTCTATTTCTGGCCAGGAGGCATTGTGGAAACATGCCTGTGCAGCCCATTTGATAACATGCAGGGGCAGGAGACTTGTAGCCTTTGCACCAGAATGCCGCAAATCTTGCACCCAGGAGGGTTAAAAATGCACTGTGCAACGAGACTTTGCCACTGGGGTCTCCCAAACACAGCCAGAGACGAACCATTCACTTCCCAACATATTTTATTAACCATAAATTCAAAACTATCTACATAAATTTCATAAAACTAAACATAAATTGCCTGATTGGAGGCTCCACTCAGCCTTGTTTCTCTCCCTCTGTGGCAGCTTTCTCTGCTGCCCTTTTAAAGCTCTCTCGGGTAACTCCACGGCCACATGCACATTTCAGAATGTTCCCCTTTTACTCTGCTGTCCCCTCCTGGCAGCACCTCTTGATCAAAACTATAAAAATGATAAATGGAGTGACGCTTGCGAGCTAGTTCAGGCAGCCAACTCGAGCTGCGCTGCTCCAATCATGTGACATGCCTCACTCCCCCAGTGGTGGCTCCTGCCATATTTCTCAGGGGGGGGGGGGGGCAATTGTTGCAATGATGGCTAAGGTTACCTGTTTAATGGGTAAATAAACTCAAGTCAGCAGACGTTGTCTCCTTGCATTACCTACATTTGCATAAATTTTGTTTTTTCCTGGTCAGCTCACATAGCAATACCCAGTGTTGTGCCAGTTCACACTTAAAATGAACTAGTTCAAAGTTCAGTTCATGCAGATGAAATGAACTAGTTCATGTTCACAGATCATTAAAAAAAATGTTTACAATATTTTGATGACAAACTTACGATCATGTGTTTAGTTATTAATCGATGGTGTCGGATCATGAATTCTTGTCACTCCGGTCACTTTAACACTGAGTCCTGCTGTGTCTCAGGGTTCCCATGGGTTCCCATGGGTTCGAGGCAACAATTCCTGATTCCCATTGGAATCAAATTCTAGCAGGTAATAGGTATCGTTATTCTGGAAACCTTCAAATATATGAATATAATATATATATGTATACTTATATATATAAGTAAATATGCATATATCAAAATGAAGGATTTTACCATTTGAACAACAGAGAGTTAAAGTCGTCAGAGTTTGTTGTCCGTTTGGAGGCATTTGCCCAGAGAGATGTGTGTTAGTGTGGAGGTGGTGGAGCTCTTTTTTATATCCTTCTGAGGACTTCAAACTGGATACCCACTAACTCATATTACCTCAACTTTATTTTTCCCTATAGTGACATGAGCCCCATTTAGTTGTGATGGTTTAATTTATTGTACAGAGCTAGGGAATGCATTATGTCATTAAGTGTCCCCCAGGAGGACAGCGTGTATGTGTGTGTATGTGTGTGTGTGTCAGGTCAGGGATATAAAGAATTATGCAATTCAAGTTGTTTTCATGTTAAGGTAAGGTTTAAGGTTTAAGTATAATGTTAGTCTCCAGGAAATTGGCAGTAGTTTGGCCTTTTGGAAAATAAAAGCTCACAGGGATTCTACGTTGAGTAAAATGTGCAACATCTGCCATCGTGGCTGCTCACACATCAGATTTATCTTGGTTTTTGATCTTTGAAGAAATGCAGCTCTTAGGAGGAGGCCCAACATCAACAGGAGTGGTACTGGAACCAGCACAGTCATGCCAAGGCCCGTTTATCCTGCTCAGCTTTCAGACACGCTAAGTGTGAAGGTTGTTCTTCAGCAGCGCAAGATCAAGATAGCGAGTTACAAATAAGCATGCATGTTATGTTTTCTGACATTTTGTCGTTTTCTCACCTGTTCTTGTGGACAGATATCTCTACGGTTATCTAATGAGAAGGGTAATGCCGGCAGCCCCTCAAAGCCAGGAATGTTTTGGTTAAATAAAGAAACGGTTAACAATTGTCTGCCTGTGGTGTTTTTTTTATTAAACCTATGTTCATTTGGAAACACCTGGCAGGTATAACTCTGCCCCCAGATCTTCCCCAGAATTTCACTGGGAATTTTCATATAAACGTGTCCAGCTGGTCTGCCTACCTCTGTCTGTGCAAGCAGCTATCACGTGAATAAACATCACTTACTTTAGAAAGTGGTACCGGACTCCAAACAGAAGACCCAAAGGAGTTTTGATTAACTGAGCACAGGTTGATTCAAGCTCTTTAGTATTATTCATAAATTATTTGATTTAGATGGTAACTATGACTTTACCAGTGTTGACTATCCTACTTCCCAAACAGAAAACAACACTATCTCAGGTGTGTTCACCCTCCACTTCCCGCCTGTTTGATGTGTAAATAGAACTTTCCTGTCACTTTGTCAGTGCAGCTGTACAGTGTGTTTCCTGTCGACACACTTACTCTTATCAGGCCTAGGTGCGGTTCGCTCTTATATGCAGAATACTTGCACAGCCCTTGATTTACTCTATAAAGAAAAACCCTTCTGATATGATAACACAAAAGTGAAGGGCTCACTTATCAGATGTTGCGAAATACATTGTGGTGTTATTTTCACTGTACACCATCTACTTTTTCTTCAACCGTGATGAGGCTCCATTCGAAACACTGCCAAGGTCTAATGACCGGAAATGTTTTCTTATCTTTCAGTTGTTACCTGGCACCCATTGTTGAGATTCAGTGGGAAAGTTCAGATTCGGTTGTTTAAATATTAACAAGGATGAAAGACGCACTGTGTCTAGACACAAAGGAATTGCTGCAATTAATCTAATCATAAAACTTCAAAGGGTTAGGGTTAGTGTGAATGGTGAAACTGTACAGTAAAGCACTTTGAGTGGTCATCAAGAGTAGAATAGCTCTATACAAAATCGGACCATTTACCATTTAGGTTTGCGCAACAGAAGTGGTTCGGGTTAAGAACAGATTTTGACTCTTTGGTTAAACGTATGTAAACATGCAGTGTCTGAAGTCTGTGTTAACTTTTTCTGCATTAATAACGCTGACGTCACTCCGATATTGTTCTGCACCATCGGACAATTGTGCAGACAGCCAATGTCTGTGAAAGTTTCACTGTTGCATTCAGAATAAAGGCATCTGTGACTATAGGCCAATGTAAAGATGGACAACACGACAGCTTCCCAAAAGTGAAGCCAAAGCATCTTGATCCCCACCTGTAGTACGCTCCCCTGTGTCTCACTCCACACCCCCAATCTTTTTCATCTTTTGTTATGGTTTCATCCATGACATATTTAAGCCTTGTAATCTTGTTTTAAGAAGCTTAGTGTGTTTTTGAGTCATTCACTTGTATTTTTATATCATTTTGACAAGGTATCACTGTGTCTTTATTGGCCCTATGTTACACAATAAAAATACTATACACTCACACAGACACTTCTTGCAGATCAATAACTAAGTGAACAGTGCTCTGTTGTAATGTTTCCTATAAATGAATAAACACAGTTTTTATAGAGATGAAAAACTGCCATGAAGAAAAAGGTTGTTTTCTTTGTCGGCATGCTCAAACATTGAAATCAGCAAATAAAAGCTGATTGAGGTGCGCTGCTGATACCTGAATGTGGGAGTTTCCTCACACTGATCTGATCTGGGGGATTTCCACAAGCACTGGTTCAGCAGGCGCATTAGGGGAGCTCGCCAACAGGATCTGTGAATATACACACACACACACACACACACACACACACACACACACACACACACACACACACACACACGCACACGCGCACACACACACACACACACACACACACACACACACACACACACACACACACACACACACACACACACACACACACACACACACACACACACACACACACAGGAGTGAGGGTAAGTTGTAAAATGCTGCCAGGAAGGAAAACACAAAGCCCAGTTCAAGTTTCTAGTTTTCATTTTGTGTGTTTTGTTTAGACTTAGGTGAAACACTCAGTCAGTCTTTACAGTGCACTGAGCCCGTCAGGCTCCAGAGGTCAAGGACAAATTGTTGCAGAAACTATTCATGGTTCAGCTTTCATAACTAGATAAAACTTGCCATTTTAATGATATACGACACCAGCAGAAAAAAATATATTTGACATACTTTTCCTGCTGCTTCATCAATCTGATGACAAGTCATGACACTGAGCGAAAGCCTAACGGGCCAAGTTTCAGAGTGAAACATGCCCAGAAAGAAAAAAAACCTTGATTGTAAAAGGTATCTCTGAGTTCATTTTGATGTTTTGTGGTTTTGTGTATGACTGGTCTAAATAGGACATTTTCATATCATCCACTTTGATATGAAATAGAAGTGTGTTACTAATCACATTCACTATAATGCGGCGTGCCAAAATCAAACAGAACCTCTATTAAACATTGACAACACCTGTGTTTACCTACCCCACTATTTCATGTCAAAATAGCTGCTGCTGTATTCAAATTATGTGACCCTTAACTGTCATAAAAGTCATCTACATCTCCAAACCAGCATCAAAGGTCCAATGTCAGACTTAGGCGTTGGTACAAAAATGTATTGGAGGGAGCTTCCTGTTGTTTAAAGTGAGATTTGTTCAGATAGAGTGGTTTGAGGAAGTATTCAGGGTTGTAGATTTAATTTTAAATCTTTAATACAGTCTATACTCAATAACTCATCTACCTACTTATTCCACAAACATCTGCCTGTCTGTCTGTCAGTCTGTATGTCTGTATTTGGGAGGTGCAGTGCCGAGTTTGGTCTTATTTGGACATGCGACACGCTCAATATTAATATAATAGTGAGCCCTCTCCCATTCAGTTAGATTGGCCTCTGACTTGTGAAAGGTTGTGTCAATCACAACCATTCCCCCAAAGCATTTTTGTGAACAACCAAGATTTCTCTGGAATCCACTTTCCTGACAGAATTTAAAGAACTCCACGCAAGATTTTATCTCAAAAGAAATAACAACTGTGCACACAGATGCTACATCCCATTGGTCCTTGCTCCGATTGTCGTCAGCCTAACTAACCTGCGTCTGGAGGCATTTTAGTCTGAGATGGTTAGATACGCATTCTTTGAAATCTAAAATGAACTAAAAGGTTCCACATTGATTTACTTTAACAGAGCCTCAGAAATCCTCTGTGGAGAAGGAAAAACCTGCCATAAGGACGACCATTCCAGCACCACATCAATCAAGACTTAATGCCCTTATTATAAAACACCAATGACAGCCTGCTTAGAGTTTGTTAAATAGCATTTAAAGGTCACTAATTAGATACAAATTGAAACCTATGTGCATCATCTGGTCAATACCATCCCAATGGTGAAGCATGGAGATAGCAGCATCATGCTATAGGGGACTGTTTAGTGCTGTGGTAAGGATGAATGCAGAGAGGACAAAAGCTGCTCTGACCTGGGACTGAAGTGATGCCGAAAACAATGACCGGAAGAAAACTGCCAAGACAAAACTCAAGTGACTTCAGGACAAATGTCTGACAGTCTGAGTGACTCAAAGCCAAGACATTTGAGGAGGAGGTTGGAGCGGAGAAGGAAACGGCTGCACACGCGACATGAAGCTTCCAGCACAGTGACAGTCAGAAGAATGAGGTTATAATAGCTGCATTGTTTATTTGCATGAGCACGACTGGACTACTACAACGATTTTACCTGTTGCAGATGTGCAGACGTCATTTTCTGCAGCAAGAGAAGCTGCTCCAACTTTCAGTTTTACTGCCAATGAAAGTGGTTCAGATAATAAGGTTAAAACTGTTATCTTGTCACGACAATTAAGGCAGGATTACCATTCATGCAAAGCAGGCAGCTTTCCTGGGGGTCCGAGACCCTCAAGCGACAGAAACGCTGCAGGGCCATCACGTTTCAATCAGTTTGTGGTCATATAGGTATAGATGGTAGATGACTAGGAATAGTCAGGTGTATGCACTTTCTAATTGGATTTACTTGCTGTAATAAATCGTACTATTTATAAGTCCATTACTGCCCGTTCAGTCTATTTGATTGAGGGAAAAAATCCTTCTTTTGTGATAAAAAAAACCCTTCTGATCTGAAGTTATTATGAGGCTTTGGCAGACTGAGTTATGTTAATCAAGGTATGTTTAAAAGCTACATCTGTTCAAGATTCCCTCTGAAATCAGTCATTTGCTTTTCCCTGCACAATGTGGTACACATGCATGAATTCTGTTCTGGTTTCTGGATCAGTGATCACCCTCCACTAAAATCAGGGTTTATCTTTGCCCCACGCCCTTAAAAGCGAACTGATAAGGAGATGGTGTTTTGATACATTGACTTAAACTTCACAATAGGCTAGACGGTGTGAGCCACTAATTCCCTGCTTTCTCATAAGACTCTATCAGAGTCCTATCAAACACCTGAGGGGATGAAACATGTTAACAACAACACACACACACACACGCACACACACACACACACACACACACACACACACACACACACACACACACACACACACACACACACACGCACACACACACACACACACACACACATGCACACACACACACACACACACACACACACACACACACACAAGGCAAGGCAGTTTTATTTATAGGACATTTATAAGGACATTTCATACACAGAGGTAGATTGAAGGTGCTAGATGGAAAATATGTAATTGACTGAGAAAAATAATAAATAAAAACAAATGAAGTAGATAGGACTGTGTAAATAATAATATCTAAAAAATAGAGTAAAATACAATGATAGCTTGACCTTTTAAAATAGTTTAGTTGAAGGCACTAAAAATGGCAATGGATGTATCATTCCCAAGACCACCAGGCAGTTATTTCCAACACACACACACATAGCTCTGGTGCAGTCTTGTTGAACAGCTCTGCCAGTCTCGACAATGCTGAAGGAGTGAACGTGGTCCTCAGCAGAATGCAGGCTTGTTTACAGTACGAGATCAGAGTGAGAAGCTGCAGACAGATCAGGTTTGGGTGGATCATATCTTGATCTGTTTGAACTATCCTGGTGTCAGTTAGGAGCCCCACATTCCCCATGGCTTTTAACTTGAATGCCCGAGAGCCCTGAACTCACCCCTGTCTGCAGCAGCTCGCTGTGTGCCTCTCTCGCAGGGGATTACGTCTCTCACATTCAGCTTTCGGTTAGGCTCAGGGGTGAAAACTAAAATGATGCTGAAAGATGCTGTTGTCAGCGCTTTATGAGGTTAAAGGGCCACATACAGCAACACTGCAACAGGTTTAGACTGAAAACGATTATGCTGTCAACTCAACTTATGCTACCACTTTCTGGGACAAAACTTGCCTTTATGAATTCAGTGTTGCATGGAATCTCCAACCAATGTGAGAGCACATTTGGGGTGAAAATTGAGAGCTAATACACTCACTGTATTCATCACACTCTAATTACTCAGTATTCTACCTGAGTCACAACATGCAGATTAACGACTGGCCTATGATGGGCTTTGACCCCAGGGGAACCTTCGCCAGATTTGTGCCCCCTGGCAGCAGCAGCAGCAGCAACAACAGCAGTCTCCACTGTAATGGAGGGGGCTTGTGTCTCCACTCCCTCCGTCTGCCCCCTACCCTGACCACACCGGTGAGTCTGCAGCGTGGGGACACCAGAGATTCACAAAGCTAAAACCTTTTTTCACTATGCTGCCGTTATAACAATAAACAAACTAATTAATAATGATAATAATCAACATCATTGTCTGTGGTTAATTATGGTAGTTAAAGGGCAGGGGTGCACAAGCCTGTTGCAGTGACATCTGATATTTGTTAATGGCTTAGAGATAAGAAAGTGTGACTTTATTCATCAGTGTCTTTTTCACACAAGGTGATTTTTCTATGGTGTAAAGAAACATTTTGTATGTAACTTCTATGAAATGTTTCATTAAAAATGCCCAACCGTTAAAGGAGAATATATTCACATGTGTTTTTCTTTCAATCACGACAGCAATGAAAGTCTGATGTTGATTTTGTAGTGTCTCTTTTTCTGTTTGACTTTGTTTTAGATGGATGGATAAATCCACGGCCCTAGATCTGCGGACGATAAGGCATAGGGACTCTGGGGAAGAAGTCAAGTCAGTAACAGGTATTGATGAGATATGAATTTCTTTGATGTGATATGGAGGGAGAAGAGGAAAGAGAAGCTGGGAAGAGAAGCTCCATGTATCATGTGTCCCCCAACATTTTAGACCTATAGCAGCATAACTAAGGGCAGGTCTAAGACAAGCCTGGACCGGCTCTAACTATAAGCTTTATCAAAAAGGAAGGTTTTAAGCCTACTCTTAAACGTGCAGATGGTGTCTGCCTCCCGAACTGAAAGTGGGAGATGATTCCACAGGAGAGGAGCTTGATAGCTGAAAGCTCTGGCTCCTACTCTACTTTTAGAGACTTTAGGGATGACAAGTAAGCCTGAATTCTGGGAGCGCAGTGCTCTAGTGGGTTGATAAGGTACTATCAGCTCTTTAAGGTATAATGGTGCCATATTATTAAGGGCCTTGTAGGTGAGGAGGAGAATTTTTAATTCTAATCTAGATTTAACAGGAAGCCAGTGTAGCGAAGCTAATACTGGAGAAATGTGGTCTCTTTTCCTGGTTCTTGTCAGGACACGTGCTGCGGCATTTTGGACAAGCTGCAGAGTCTTTAACGACATACTGCTGGAGCCTGATATTAAGGAATTATAATAATCAAGTCTGGATGTAACAAAGGCGTGGACTAGTTTTTCTGCATCTTTTTGAGAAAGGACATGTCTGATTTTTGAGATATTACGCAAGTGAAAGAAGGCGGTCCTAGAAATTTGTTTTCAGTGAGAATTAAAGGATAAATCAGGATCGAAGATCACTCCCAAGTTCCTGACTGTTTCATTGGAAGCAAGGGCAATGTCGTCTAGCGCAGCTATATCATTAGATAATGTATCTCTAATATGTTTATGGCCAAGTATTAGAACCTCTGTTTTATCTGAATTTAATAAGAGAAAATTGCGGGTTATCCAGGTTTTTATGTCCTTAAAGCATTCTTGCAGTTTAGTTAATTGATAACACTGTTCTGGTTTTATTGACGAGTATAACTGGGGGTCATCCGCATAGCGGTGGAAATTTACAGAGTGTGTCCTGATAATGTTTCCTAGTGGAAGCATATATAATGAGAATAAAATTGGGCCGAGCACAGAACCCTGTGGAACACCGTGGTTCACTTTGGTGCGCATAGATAATTCATCGTTAAATTGCACGAATTGGAATCGATCTGAAAAATAGGATTAAAACCAGTTTAGGGCGGTTCCTTTAATGCAAATTAACTGTTCTAGTCTCTGTAATAAAATTTGATGGTCAATAGTGTCAAATCTATCTGTCGATCTAGCAACACTCCATCAGGTTTAGACTGAAAACAATGATGTTGCCAACTTAGGTGAAGATCAGGTTTTCACAAGTAGGTTCGATAAATACGTCAGGAAAAACTGCCTATGTTAAAAATTGTGCATGAAAGTTATGCTTTCACTTTCTGAGACAAGACTGACCTTTATTCATTCAACAATAGCAAAGAGAGCTAATACACTCACTGTATTCATCACACTCTAATTACTCAGTATTCTACCTGAGTCACAACATGCAGATTAACGACTGGCCTATGATGGGCTTTGACCCCAGGGGAACCTTCGCCAGATTTGTGCCCCCTGGCAGCAGCAGCGGCAGCAACAACAGCAGTCTCCACTGTAATGGAGGGGGCTTGTGTCTCCACTCCCTCCGTCTGCCCCCTACCCTGACCACACCGGTGAGTCTGCAGCGTGGGGACACCAGAGATTCACAAAGCTAAAACCTTTTTTCACTATGCTGCCGTTATAACAATAAACAAGGTAATTAATAATGATAATCATCAACATCATTATCAATGGTTAATTATGGTAGTTAAAGGGGAGTGATGCACAAGCCTGTTGCAGTGACATCTGATATTTGTTAATGGCTTAGAGATAAGAAAGTGTGACTTTATTCATGAGTGTCTTTTTCCAACAAGGTGATTTTTCTATAGTGTAAAGAAACATTTTGTATGTAACTTCTGTAAAATGTTTCATTAAAAACGCCCAACAGTTAAAGGAGAATAAATTCACATATGTTTTTCTTTCAATTACGACAGCAATGAAAGACTGATGTTGATTTTCTAGTGTCTCTTTTTTTTGTTTGACTTTGTTTGAGAGAAAGCCATCCATGACCCTCAGAAGATAAACGATGGATGGATGGATAGATGGATGGATGAATAACTGGATGGAAGGATGGACCGATGGATGGATGGATGGATGGACGGACGGACGGATGGATAGATGGATGGATGGATGAATGGATGGAAGGATGAACGGACATTCATAATGACATCACAAAAAAGAGGGGAACAAAAATAATGTGAGGGTACAGAGACAACTGTTGCCCTGTATACTATACAACAAATAAAATTAAGTGGCAAATGAAAATCAAATCAAATAATTAATATACAAATGAGCAAACAGGCATAACTGACAAAATATTCAACAGTTACTGAAACATAGTAGCCGGCATTATTTAACAAACCGATAAAGATTAGTCAATTCCTTAATGTTTCATGACATTACATTTCATTTAGCTGACGCTTTTATCCAAAGCCACTTACAAAAAGTGCATTCAACCATGAGAGTACAAACCCAGAACAACAAGAATCAAGAAAGTACAATTTTCTGTTAACATGGGAATACATGAGTGAATATTTTTCATGTAACAGTAATTGAATGCTGCAGTAACTAATATATTTATAATAGCAGCTCACTGTGTGAGGCATATGTGTTTGTTTGTTCTCACAAGAGATTGTTAAATTGGGGTTAAAATCTGCTGAAAGTGCTAAAATATGATCCTCGGTTGCACGTGAAACCGTGTTTCAGTTTGTCATTGATAGAAAAGGACACACTGAGACTTACCGCTCTCACTGTTATGTATTGCCTTTAGGACATGTATGATTGACACAAACCCCTGAATCCAGTGTAATGTCAGAAAGCAGGATGAGGATCTCAGAGACATCGGGGCCATGGAGTTGTCTTATCCTCTCAGGTGGAAAGTAGCAGGTGTTTGAGAGTCTCTGATAAATCGATACAATAATTTTTTAATATTAAACAGTCACAGCACAATCCCACCCAGTTTAGATGTCGCTGACAAGCCACCAACCATAAATTTTTCACTTAAAATATACATTTATTTATTTAACTGTTCAGTTATATTTTCTTTATGTATCACTCTAAATGGTTTGTTCTCAGACTTTTTAAAGTTTTATTATGTTTAGTTATTTTTGCTGAAAAACAGGACATTTGATTGTGATTAAGAAAGTACAGAAGTAGCTCCAAATCTTTTCTTCAGGTCATTAAATTGCTTTAAACACATCACAAACCAGTGAGTTCACATCGTCTTCCCATATTGAGCATATTAAATCTCATTGAACAGCTTTCTTCTTTTTATCTGAGTAAAGTTTCCACCTTTGTGGAGACAGTTGTCATATAGGTGCATTTGCAACTATTAAAGCAATAAGAGAGCTGCCTGTGGGAGCCAGTTTACTCATTACAGTTTACATTTTACTCGAAGAATCCAAGAAACCTTCACAGTCACATGATCACAGCTCAGGTCAGTGATTAAATTGTATTTGCATAGTGCTAAATCATAACATTCATAATCTCGAGGCACTTTACAAAGTAAGGTCTAGACCTTTAAATTTAGAGAGAAACCCAACAGCTCCTACAATTAAGCAAAAATGTCCCCTGTAGCTCAATCTGCTGAGACACGTGACCGACATGTGCTCGTTACATAAGCTGAAGAGAAGTGCTGCAGCTCTCTGTGGTGAATGTCATACGTGTTGTATGTTTTCATGCCCTGCTCTGTGATTCAGTTATGTAGCCTCTTGTTCTTGGTGTGGACACTGTGCATGGAAATACACCAAATGAAGCTTTTTGAGCATTTTTCCAAAATTACACGCGATGCTTATACTGACTACATCATGTCAGTGTGTTCCCCTCGTCGACAGGTACTGTACCAGTGGACTTTTCCCCCCCACAGGTTAAATGTGACACGATTCCTTTGCTTCAGTGCACAGTTTTACAGCTAAGCTCAGCCCCACCTCACCTTTATGGACTGTGATTCTACTCCCCTCCCACATTGTGGCTTCTATGATTTAAAGGAGACATTTTGCAGCATAGATGATAACACAAGAGTAATAATAATAAGCATAACAAATAATAATAAATAACATAATATAGGAGTTGTTGAGCAGGAACAGACACTTCTGAATGTAAAAAATAACACTGACCCTAACACAGCATCACTCATCCCTACTCTTAATCTGCTTTTGACTTTACCATTTATTTTAAGTGTGAATGCTTAACAAGTGAACATGAGCACGTTGGTGAGTTCAACACATTTTTTTATTCAGTACAGCAACAAGTTGTGTGTAGAAAAATAAATTGAAGTGTAGTAAAAAACAGTATTTGATACAAAAATATCAGCCTTTCAATCTATTCAGCATTCATCATATTCACTCCATCACAGCACAAGCCCGTAAGAGCACACTGAAGAGAATCATATTTACAGCAAGAAGACAAAACCATACTGCAGACGCTCTCATCATAGTACATTGTAGCACATCTCAGGGATCTGCAAATCCCTCATTAAATAGTTCTCCTCCACGGTGCAAGTGTATGGATAGTCTGTGGGGTTGTGGTAAGGCGTGTATTCGGGAGCAGAGAAGCTCTCCTGCTGACCTGGCCAACAGTGGGGCAGGCAGTAACAGTCCTGGAGGTTGCAGTGCTGGTAGTGCTCTGAGGCGAAGCCGTGGTGGCTGGACTCCATCCTGGTGGGCGAGTCGTAGCAGGAGGAGGAGGAGGAGGAGAAAGAGTCCTGCGGCGAGTAGCTGTTGTGATCCACGGGGCTGCAGAGCTTCCGTGACTCTGGCGGGGAGCCGGGAGCCTGAAAGAGAAGAAGACGTGCAGGATGGTGAGGATTATATTTTGCATGAGTTTGCAATGTCATGCATGTCATGTGATGGACAACGAAACTGACAGTAGAGGCCACAGGCTCAAGCAGGGACGCTGTGTTTTTCTTCTATCAATTATTCCTTTATTAAAGATACTGAAATAATTATGATCCTCAGGTGAGATGTACATATCTAAAATGACTCAATTCAGGTTTCTGTAAGTATTTTGTTACATTTAATATGCATTTGATTAGTGACAGATCTGATTAGAAGCAAAACAAAAGTAATGACTATCTATGCCAGGCCTGTATTACAGAGTCACACAATTAGACATTTTTTTATATGTATCATTGTAAGATGTTTACCATTTCAATTAGTGTATTTCTGTGTTTTTAAAATGTGTCTGTCTTTCTTTTTTGCAGTTTCAATTGCAGTGCAGCCCTTAATTGTTGTCACCTACACATTGAGATTTAATTGCAAGGAGTAGTAGTGATTGTTTGTTTAGCTGCTCAGATAAGACCCCAGAGATAAGTACTCCAGGTCAAATCTGATTAATAACTGATTACTACTCCTTATAAACACTGTTTTTGTTTTTTTTATTCCTGGAGTTTTGTCAGTGTCTGTGGGAGAAACGTACCATCCCATGCCCATAATGGTCGGCCTCTGGGGTGAGTCCATAATGCCACTGCAGCGAAAGGGAGTGAGAGGGAGGCAGGCAGGAGTCGTAGCCGCCGCCACCGATGTTGTTGCAGTTGCTGTAGTTGCTGTTGTTGTTCATGACGCTGCTGCTGCTGTCACTGTAGCAGGTGGTGGGATACGCCATGTCCCCAGCCTGCTTCTGGATTTGGTTAAATGCGTCGTCCTGCATCTGGATGCTGCACGAGCTGTCAGGAACCTGGAACTGGGCGGTGCGCAGCTGGAGAGCTCGCGCGCCACAGCTGCTCGGCTCAGCTGGAGTGATGGGCGGAGGGGGGTCCACATAGCGAGCTGACGGATTTACGTCTGAAAGGAAAATTGTGCGTAAATATCCAGAGAGTAAACAAAACGTTGAGGTGTATGGCCTATATGATGGACTGCGGGTTCAGCACAACATCCACGGCATATATCCCAATCTACACATCTGGCAGACATACAGATGCGTTCCAAAGTTTGAGGAGGTGCATTTCAAAATAAAATGTTATATTGTTTTTGGGAGAATAAATGGCCACGAGTGCACTCGAATAAGCTGCACGCGTCTCTGTGGGGAGATCAGACCACGGGAAGACATTTAAATAGACCTTCAAGACCAGAGAAAACGACATGGCTCCAGCAGCCAATGCGTTTGAAGAGGTGCACGACTGCATGCAAATTTGGACTTTCCAATTTGTTGGCTACATTCTAAAAATGGGCGCCTGTGTCTGCTGTAGGTCAGGGTGGAGCCACGTGCGGCTGCAGATCTGTAACTTAAATGGCCTTTTTTTCAGCCCTGCACTTTTACTCTTGCTGCCACGAGGGAACTTACTTGCAAAAGTGGTCGCGCAAAGATCCTGGAGATCCAAGCAGCCCTGGGATATCTGTCCAATCTGTCCATCAGGAGGAAGAGGAGGGAGACAACTTTATTAGATATTTTGATCAGGACAATTGGCTTTGAATGAACTTAGACTCAGTGTGTTTGACAGAATGTGCGTGATTATATGTCAGTCATTTACAGGGACCGTTTATTGTATTATCTCCTGCTTTGTAAAAAAAAAAAAAAGAGAGCGAGAGAGAGAGAGAGAGACAGAGCGAGGGAGAGAGAGAGAGAGAGAGAGAGAGAGAGAGAGAGAGAGAGAGAGAGAAGGGGTGAGGTGTGTGGGGTGTGTGTGTGTGTGTGTGTGGGGGGGGGGGGGGGGGGGGGGGGGTTACCGGTCTCAGCTTTTTGCTGTTGGCCTCCCGGGCTCTGTGCCTCTGCAGCAGCTCTTTGACCGTGGTCTTCACGCGGACGCCCTGGTACACCCTCGGCTTATCTGGATGAAGAGAACAGCATGCCGCTCATGTTTACTAAGCAGCAGACAATAAGAGACCTCGGCTCCTCTCCACCACTGCTCAGCCCCTCCTCCCTCTGCAGCACGCAATCTGTTTTCTCCCCTTCAGACTGAAAACACGAAAATAAAATGTCGTCTATTTATCCCCCCCATGTCACCAACACGTTCACCTTTTAACTTCTTTCCCTCCTCTACACTTACAGCCATGACTACGTTGCTCTATTTTCCTCCTAATAAACCGACTTTATATGTGGGGGAAATGTCGGCAACAGACACACAGCATGTTATAATAAACAATATATTGTTAAAACCATATGTGGCGCTTCGACGTCTAAATTCGTGTCGGAATATTTGGTGGGTAAAAGCGCATTGCCAGTGCCCAGTGCGCGCTGTGGCTCCGGCTACTTTTTGACCGCTTGTCCCTGCCGGAGCCCCCCTGGTGCTCCCGGCCAGCGCTCGCTCTTTACGGCAGCGCTCCGCGTGCCCTGTTACGCAGTCAGCCGAGTAGTCTGCTGCGCCCGGAGTGTGTTCACGATCCACCCGGTCCCGACAAGGAAACAAAGGAAAAGCGGCACAAAATGCGAAACCGTAAGTGTACGTTCCTGATCATAAACGCAGATCTGAGAGATTTGAATGGAGAGCTTGTAAAACCTGGACCGATCTCGGGGTTGAAATGTGTGTGGGATCGTTTGTTAAATTTGGACAAAAGCGCCGCCAAAGTAAGAACGCACAAAGACAGGGCGAGCAAAGAGTCCGGGGTAAAGCGATCGGAGGCTAAAACGTTAAACTTGTCTCTGTTAACACATCGAAGCTGAATCTGGGGTAAAGTTGTGCGCAAGAGTCGATTCTGAAGTAAAGTTGGAAACGTTTAAACCCGGTGCCGCGGCGATCCATTAAAAAAGACAGTCCTGCTCTTTACGCATAGCCCATGTCACTCCGTGCGGAGTCTTTTGGTTACAAATAGTATTTTGTGCTTCGCATCGACCACGTTGTTGTGGTTTTGTGGGGGGGGGGAAATCGGAGAACGATTTCAGCCTTATGTTGTTTATCAACTAAAAACTCAAACCCTTACCCTAATTCTCTGTAACTTTATTCAAATCACCCCTGCCCCCCTCTCTGGATATTTGACTAAAATACTGTGGTTCTTATACGGGTAATTGACTATTATTCCTATAGGTGAATCTTGATTAAGGAAACGTAGAGAACGCCTCGCATAGGTGCGCGTAATTTAGACCCAAAGGCGTCATTTAAAGCGCCCAGGAGTGGCGAGCCGTTTTGAAAAAGGCGATTTGATAAGAGAAGAAGCCTCCGCTGCGGAACCTCATCTGATAAATATTCATACATCTAAACGCTACTTCGTGGTTTTCCTTAAATGTGGCAAATAGTGGGCCAAATTTACGGCGCAGACACATCCCACTTCAACGCGGTTACTTATAACCTCCTGTTACGCAGAAGCGACTCAGGTATAAACGGCTGAAATGTCAGTTCCACAAGTAACTAATGTTTAATTAAAAACAAACCCGCTGAAAAGAGCATGCACATGCCCTGACGTGTGCTAATAGACGGCGATCATGAGAAGGAAACATACATGAATCTATAACAGTTGGTAAAGCAGTAGAGGAGTGTTTGAGTGAGAATAGCGGACGCTCCTGATCCGCCCAAAACAAGCAGGAGACATGTGGCATTAAACTGCAAACTTTAATCCACTGAAGTTTATTTATCTGCTGGACATTCTTTATAAATAACGACAATCTGCTATTAAATCTACATCTGCAATAACAAAATAAACCCCACTCATCTTCACGTGCGACTCTGCATTACTTTTAATTTTGCCACTAAACATTAAATTGTTCTCTTTTGTCTTTTCTGCCCCATACAGGAGAAAAAGCAACTAAAAAGTGATATCCAGATGAAAATCCGAGTTGAAAACTCACCAGACATGATGTAAGAGATCAGGAGAAACTCTCTGGAGAAGACCTATGGGGCTCCACAACGTCCTTTTCTGCCTCAGCAAAATGGCCAAGAACGAAATTTGTGCAAAAGTATTAAAAAATCTCGACACAAATGTCTTACAACAGAGCCAGAGCTTACAACAATATTGTAATATAGCTGTGGACATATTATTTTGTGATTTTCTCCCTCCATGCCTACTATTTAAAACCCCTAGAACTCATTGATTTGACAATGATTTGATTGCGCGTTACTTTCAATTTGAATATTCAGAGGCAACGGAGTTTTATCGATTTTTCACTAAAATTCACTACGCATGGACATTGTATAAGCCCCACTTTAATGTAATATATCAGAATTACACACTTTGACGGAAAAGAAACCATACTTTTATTCATTTTATCCTCCTTTTGCAATAACAGTGCATCACACCCCCTCATTAAGCACTACAGCACTGGGTGCACTTGCGCAGCTTTAGGACCGCAAGTGCACTTATATCCGCGACCATACGCTTATTTAGGCCACCATACGTGGCGAGAATATTTAGAAACATAATTTTAAACTTTATTTCAGAGAAAAACGCATAAAAGTAGGGGAAAAGTGGGCGTGGCAAAGGGCAGTAGCCATCTTTGGCACTGCAGGCCCTCAGCTCCACTACAGCAAGTGCTCTGTGCGCACTCACCTGCTGAGGGCAGCGGGGGGACAAGCTCGGTGCGTCCCCAGCTTGTCCCCAGCCCACTATCTTTTCATATCTCTATATAATTACTTAGCACACATTTGTGCAGATTTTCCCCACTTTGTCAGGAGCCCTGTTGATGTATAAAAACAGCTCCTTTATTCAGAACCAAATCACGTTCCACCCAAGTGTCTCACGGTTGATCCAAAGTAAAACATATAAATGTTATAATAATTCATTGAAGGCTGTTTTAAGGACTTTTTGCGTAATTTGGCGCAACATGTAAATGTGATATTAGTAAAAGTAAAAAGATGTATCATATTATTTAGAAGTATCTTTTATTTTTTGTGTCGGTCGCACATGATAAGTGACTAAATGATTAGAAACTATACCAAATAAAAAATATATTTTTATATTTTACATGCGTCATTTTCATCCAGCTGAAAACATCTGGAGCAATTTAGCCTCTCAAGCTGGTTAAAGGTTATTAATCAAATCACTATTTTATTTTATTTTACATCTTAAATTATTAATGTCCACATCATTATTATTCTCATTATTATATTTAGTTGCAGTGGTGACAGTAGTGGTGGTGATAATTTCCCCACACCAACAAAAAAATTAAATAATTGTGACTAGTGTAAAATGTTAGTGTTTCGCAAGTTTCGCTCTTTGTTTACCTGAGGCACTTTTAACAGAGTTTGCCGCTCACTGCATCACACACACACACACATGTGCTTCTTCTTCACTCCTCTCCATTACAGCCACGTTTCTCTCCCTCTGTCTGCAGCTCTGCGGCTCCTCTGCTCCTGAAGCCGCGGTGCTGGGGCGCCACCTAGTGCTCAAACACCACCACGTCCTCTACCCCTGTGGACATGAAGCCAACCTGAACAGTTTGTCCAGCACTGAAGCCTCATGACATGTTTACTGCAACTGATGAGAATGATATAGACACACACACACATATATATATGTATACAGAGGGTGAGCAGAGATATATAGTTTAAGGACTGTTTGATTTTTACTGCGACTACAGGTGATTTCTGGGAAAAGGAAAACATTGAGCTCACAGACAAATAAACCATGACAAATAAGTCAAAAGTGAGTGTTAAGACAATAAGCTTGAACATGTCTGATACACATTTGTAAGTTGCTTGATTAAAACAGCTCCAGGAAAGACAATGTTTTAACATGTAAAAAAAAGTATATTATAATTTTGTATTGTGTCTATGTAGCATCTATAACAGATGTATAACGATTTGATGGATGTTTGATATCATTTGATTTATCTAATCATGTCATCTGTAGTTTCACACATACATACTAAAAACTGGCCTGTGAATAATCTGTACACGTGTATGTAATAAATGTTTTGTAACACATCTTAAATTGAGTGAATATGTGAATATAGTCAAATTAGAAATTTGTCCCCAAAAATATTTACCCTCTATCAGGATACTAAGAACATTTCCAAAAATGTCTTTAATGCTTTATTACACACATTAAAACTGTAGTTTTCTGCAGATTCTATGCATATCTTATTTTATATTCATAAAAGTATTTTTGAGTGATTCATTGACATTTGAACATACAAATAGCTCATGTAAGTGATACAGCATAACTCACTCTTTGAACGCTATATAGACAGGGTTAAAGTGTTAAAGAAATCAGAATAATTACACTTTGGTCACTCCATAACCAGGCATCTTGTGTTAATAAAACAGATCATCAAACTCTCAGGCTTTTAATAGTTTTAGTTCTCCACCTAAATTATATAGGCTAAACAAATGGAGTTCTGTATTATTGTAAATCTACCAATCTCTTTTTTAAAAAGGGCCATGATCATCTTGAACAGGGACCTGCATGCTAAACCACTGATTCCCAAGTGTGTGTTTTTTCTGATACTGGTCATTTTAACCATTTATCCATCAGCTCACTTTTCAGAAATTCCCACTAACAGTTTGTGCCGTGAAAATATTGACTCGTGGTGTCTGGTGCTCATGGTGCTGCAGCGGCAGTTTGGAGTATAAAGATGAGCCTCACACCAATCTGAAATCCAACTTCTATTTTCACCTAAACACAAATACATTACAGGTATACTGTACATTTTACTAAATTGTTTATATATTTTTTTAAATTAGCTGAGCAACTCCACAACATTTCCCCATACCCACTGCAGAAGTTCCCCCTTTGGCAGAGAAACCGTGTACGTCTTAAACGAGTTTAAACATGTAACATGGCTTTTTAAAACAAACACAAACCCTAGTGTCATACATCATAAAAGTGATAATCCTATTTCATCCAGTTTACATCGCTAATGGTTTGTAATTTTTCATTTTATGGCTTATCACAAGTTATTCCTCCACTCTTTATCATATGAATCAAACAAAAATGACAAATAAATAGGAACGTTGCCATCACATCAGGCTGTAATATGGACATATGGACACCTTGATGCTATGGATGCAAAGAAATTGTCCTATTTACAAAACACGTCCCAGAATTGTCTCTGTAATGTCTGTTCAACTGTCTGTGAAACTTCCACCTTCCTCTATATTCTGAACCAGTAGCCTGTCATCCAGTCAGAAGGCCCTCCTGATCTCAAAGGGCGACCAGGGGCTCACCCCATCCTCTTTTGCCCAGGAGGCTTGAGCCTCAACATTGTTTGGGAGGCTGCCTTGGCCGTTGGCCTCCTCCGTAACCATCTTGGACACCAGATCGCTGGCAGGGCTGCTCATATATGGAGGGCAGGCGAAGGAGGAGGAGGGGCTGGTATAGGAGCTGCTGGTTAAAGAGTGGTAGTGGGCTTCCTCCAGAGAGTGCAGGGTGTAGGGCTGGCTGCCTGGGACGGAGCACATGGAGGAGCCTCGGCTGGTGGACCGGTACTGGGAGGGGCTACCCGGGGGCTCTGGACTGGGCATGGAGGGCGGGATGCTGACGGAGGCCAGGCCGTCAGGACATAGAGCCTCCACCTGGGATACTGGCTCTGGAACCGACTGCTCCCATGAGTCTCTCTGAAGTGGAAAGACAAGAGAGGAGAGGATGAGTCATTGAACCATGTATTTCCTCTACTGACTAAAGGAAACGCCCACCATCAGATACTGTAACACTGTCAGGCTCATATGAGAACAGCGGTTCTTTTGTAATAGTGTGATCTCATTTATATTTTCCCTGATTCACTGATGCCAATGAAAAGGCCATTCATGCTGCATTCAATTATGCTTTAAACTTTGGATTTTAAAGTGACAGTTCACTCCATTTGTGAAAAACAACAAATAAAACCTTTTCTGACTCACTCATTGTGCTATCAGATTGGGTTTTATTAGCCCAGATTTTAGGATATTAGTCTTTAAACCTCTATAAGCCTCTACTGCCCTGACACAGTACAGGTGAATACAATTCTGCTAGTGGTGCTTACAAGATTGAAAAAAAGATTGCATTTACAGTTTTAGTGGAACTAACTGTCAAAGGTATAAAGTTCCAGTTAACTTCAAACACTGGACTTCCATAAAGCAATGTGAGACAGATTTAAATAAGATTTTTTTATAATAGCATTGAATCAAATGAAATCAGCTGAAGATATAAATGATGAATGAATAAGAGACTGTTTGCCAACACATGCTCCATCACCATCAACGATATGTTAACAACTTGTTTACACTGCCCCCAAGTGGCAAAGGATATATATCAGTTAATACAGTTTTTAAAAAGAAAGGCCAGAATCATGGTGGTCAAGCTCCGACTCAACAGTCTTTCATTCAACCGTCTCATTTCCTCCTAAATGCCCACATCTGTTTAACTGCATACCCCCAGGTTGTAA
This sequence comes from Hippoglossus hippoglossus, assembly GCF_009819705.1. Classification (NCBI taxonomy): domain Eukaryota; kingdom Metazoa; phylum Chordata; class Actinopteri; order Pleuronectiformes; family Pleuronectidae; genus Hippoglossus; species Hippoglossus hippoglossus. The sequence continues at coordinate 21,015,397 of NC_047163.1, read as the reverse complement.
CGCCAAGTTCCCATTGAAAAAAAAAAACCCAAACGCCTCGAGCTCAAACTGAGTTAACTCTGATGACATAAACAAAGTTATTATCTCATACGTGTTCCTCCAGAACGCAGACATAAACGGCAGTCTTCACAGTCTGAGTAGTGCTCCTCATCATAAAGATGATACGGTTTCAGCTTTACACATAATCTTCTTTTCAAACAATCAGGGATATTTCCTTAATCTTTTCCAAAATTGGGATAGTGGGCATAGACAGAAACAGATTAACAAAACAGCATTGACACCACCAAAACCACACATTCAGCACTAAAGTGTGGCGTATACACCGTCAAACATGTGTGACCTACAGTACTGCTGTCCTCAGGGACGTCCTGATAGACTATTGGCTAAGATGCATGTGTTTGATTCTGACCAGTGCTCCTCGCTGCACGTCTACTCTGTCACTATCTAACAAATGTAAAATGACACATACAAATGATTAAGAAAGTCCACATGGAACCAAATGGACCAAGACATGTGGCAAAGCACATCACACATACTGTAGCTGTTTGTAACTTCACACTACAGAGTTGAGCTGCAGTCAAATGACGGCAGATTTGTGTTTCAGAAGAATGAAACCTGAACTCTTTCTCAAAACACGGAGTGATTAACAGTCAATGCTTTTCTCTAAATATCAGAGAAAACATATGGAGCTTTTCCCAGCATGCACTAGGTTTTAAAGAATGGGTTCATCATTTTCAAATCTAGGTTCCCATATGAACATCGAAACTGTTTTCTGTAGGCTCTCACCTAGCACACACATTCCTCACTTGCTGCACCAATGATGTGGCCAATAAATGTAGTTTCATGGGGAACACATATTTATATGCTTTAAACTAAACATGTTCATTCCCTCTTCACAGCTGTTGGGTTTCTCTTTAAATCTTAAGGTCTCGGCCTTAATATGTTATGATTTGGCGCTTAAAATTGAACTGAACTGAATACCTTTCAGTTTACGTCATTCATTTTTTGCCAGGGATTTTGTAAAGCACTTTGTAACCTGGTTTAGATAAGTGCTATACAAATAAAGTTATTATTATATAATTATCATCTAACTGCTTTATGACACAAACATGCACAAACCCTGATCCCGACTCCTACCAGAAATAGATGCGAGGACTCTCCATTGAAGGGAGGCAGCAGGGACGAGAGGGCCGACGAGGGCAGGAAGGATCCTCCAGAGCTGGAGAAGGCAGCGGCGCCAAAGGCCTCTGGGTAGTAGCTGTCAATAAGGGAGGAGTAACCGGTCATCGTGGACGGGTCGCAGCCCAGAGGTTTACCCCCGAAGCTGGAGGAGTAGACGTCAGGGGAGAACTGCTTGGTGGATGGACAGTAGTCGGAGTCGGAGATGAAGGGACGCCTCACGCCGTAGTAGCTGGGCAACATGTGAGACCCTGCAGAGAACAATACACATCAAATCTTCATCACGGCAGCAGTACACATCTAACACACTTAAGTTGTGATTCTTAGGATGTGCAGACACCTGACCCAGAATGTTAACTGGGGTCAGCCGAGTATTACTCAGAGTGATAATGACAGATTGTGTTGGCAGATTTATTTTGCAGGCAGTGAAGAGTGAATGATGAAGATGTTCTACTTGATCAGCAGAGTCTCACCTGGCATCTGGACAAATGAAGGCGGAGTGGTGGATCCCCCCTGTGCCAAAAGAAATGGGAGTGGGAGTGAGCCATGCAACCTGGGTGGTAACTGTGATGTTTTAATAACCTGATGTGTGAAGGTGTAGATAAAAGTGTGACAGCAACATTACGAAAGAGGAGAGAAAGCTTCATTTCTTTCTCACGCGAGGTTTTAATGTTCTTAGTCATATTTGATTTCACAATTTCGCTTTTTAATAAAGTGCCACTATTCATTAAGACAGTTTTTTGTAACATCTCTTTTCATAATAGTGTCGGCTAAACAACTGTTAACAAAATGTAGCCAGTTAGCGCCTGTTAGCTCAAGAAGGGGTCCCCAACAGTGCCAGAATCTTGAGACCCCCAGTAACCCTGGAGGTGGTTGAAGCACACAAAGGATATTGATTTGATTTGCTGTGGTGCTGTAAACTAAACTGGTGCAACTGATGCTGTCACTGACCTTTCATAATCACCTCAGGCGTCATGTGGGGACATAGAAAACCATTTCTTTTTTATTTGGTTTGGTTTTATTTCTAATTTAGCAACTATTTTTTAAATCTCTTGTAACAATTTTCGCTTCTTTTGTTTTAATCAATTTCTGGATGGCATCTCGCCAAACTATCGTGTTGCTTTTCTGAAAAATAATTTCACGAATCATTCCACAAATTTAATTTATTCATTTATAATGTTTCACACACTTTATTTATGTGGCTATTTATTTAATAATTTCTTATTCATTTATTTACTATCAAGCACTTGGAGGCTCCATAAAATGTAAATGAATCCAACTTTGATTTCACAGCTACATCCACACCTCCTTTATATACAACATGAACCTATGGCTACAGATTATAAATTCAACACCTTACACAAACGTGTGTATGTACATTGTTATACTTTTAAATATAGCATATTTACATTTAAATTCAGATGCTTGGACAAAATAAAGACAAGTCCAGGATGTTATTTGTAATAAGTATAAGGACACCTCCATTCACACAAAAATAATACAAAAAACACTCCCTACTCATTTGTGAAATACAACCAATTTTCTCAACTTGAATTCAACATGACATGGAGATATGTAAAATGGTAAATGGTCTGTATTTATACTGCACTTCTCTAGTCCTGATGACCACTCAAAGCTCTTTACAGCACAGTTCACCATTCACACACACATTCATACAGGGCATCTACTGTATCTGCAGCACGTTCTCTATGAGAAGGGCTAATGTTGTGGTTCAATACCTTGTCTATGCATGTGGATGGACGACAGAGGACAGTGCAGCAACTACATAGACATAAGTGTACAGGCCCAGGAATCAGCACAATCCCAATAATACAGAATAAATAATATAGATGGGGTAATTCAATTGGTATTATAATTATTGTTATAATTGTTGTTAATATTATCATCATTGTTATAAAATTAAGAAAGAAAATAATAGAAATGTAGTGACAGCACAGGGTAATTAAACAGTGACACAAACAATGACACATGTTGTCCTCTCACCAGAATGTGTGTGAACAGTAACAAGTGGAAAGTAAGATCACATTTAAAAGTAGAAGTAGAAGACGGGGGTGAGGTTCTCACCATCTGGTCTAAATTTGTGGATTTGATCCAAATTCTTATTATACGTTTTAACCAGAATAACAATTTTCCATTCCATTTTAACTGGTTCCTTATATCTAATATTTATCTATATACTGTATTGAGATATATATATGATAAATAAAGAATATTAAATTGTTGTTACTTGCCGTGTTGTCATTGAAAGGGGTTTAAACAAATTAAGTCCTACAGTATCGAAGTAAAATTATGTCTGTATTATTATTATTACGTTTTTTTCCAGGTTTTTCTTTTTTTAAGAATGAACAGTATGTCAGATATAAGATTAATCATCGTCTCCTGCTCAGATGATACATGTCAATAATCATGTGATAATTTAAAGTTGCTATTAAATGTTACTCTGACAGATCCAATATTTTATCTAATATTTTTAATCTCACTGTAGGCTCTTAAAAATAAATATTAAAATTCCCTGGACAACTTGTCGATTCGTTAACTTATGAATTATTTCAGGGAAATTGTAATCCTTAAACACGCTTTCAATCCGGGACAATATGAAATATTAAAACAGACAAATCCATCCTTATTTCCACAGAATTTTGCCTCAGTATATTTGGAATTTTTGGAAACTTTGTAACTCTGCATCAAAATTTTAAATAAAGTCATGAGTTTGAACAATTTTGTCAGAACATCAGCAAACACAATGGAGAGGTTAAATCCTCGTGTTCCATCATGTTTGCTCATCATTCCCATACAATCTTGAATTAACAAATATATTTGATTAACATTAATGAAATGTTCTAACACTTTCTAACATTTTCATTCCGGCAGTTTCAGTCGGAGCACAGTGCAGAGACGTGCGGCGCAGGGTCCGAAGGACAAGGTTGGCCATGACAGGCTTGTTTGCATATTGCTAGCATGAAAGAGTTGATATTAAGCCTGTGTTGGCAGGGAGGCAAGCAAATTTTGAGGGCAGAATTTGAATGTAATTTGCCAGTGCCAAGACTTCCTCATGGAGCCCAGGTACGGCTCAGTGCATCTCTGAAGGCTGCGTATGGAAATCAGCACACTCAAGCTCCGACAGTCAGACAATGTGTGTATGTTTGTGGGGGGTGGGGGTGATGATGATGGCTCTACTTCACCTTATATCACAGAAGAACTCTTCCTATACCAATGTAATTTATAAATGTATTTCATACTAGTAAGAAAACAAGCATCTTTTTAAAGAATACTCTTACTTGAAACATACAGTTCCACCAAGTTCTCAGTTTTTCACAACTTTGTTTTAGAAAATTAACCATATTACATATTGTTTTTGTTCTAATCCATTGTGTTGTATTTTATCTGACACGCTTCCATGCAGGAATAATTAGTTTCTAGATGATAAGAATTAACATTGGTGTTGCTTTCTACCACTGGAGGCAGCTCTTAGCGAGTAAAAGAATGAAGTTTGAACATGCAAAGTTGCTGCTAAACTGCAGTTTATTGGCCATGTAGTAGTAGCAAAAGCTTACATAGCCCCTTGAGTTCAGAGCATTGACGTCAAGTTTAGCCATTTGGTGAACTTTTACCAACAGAAACATCACAAATATGAGCCTTGAAGAGGCTTCTACATCACACACAAATTACTTTGTCACTGTCGTGGATCATTTATGTAATATCAGCATGTTTGGGCAGTCCACTTTAATAACGATGTTCTGAGTAAAGAGAAATGATTTAAGATCTTTATATTATCACTGAGAATCTCCGTGTTCCAACATGAGGAAACTCTCTCTGTGGTCAGAGTTTGCTCTTCTTACTCAAAGGCCTTTTATTCCCAGGGATGAAAGAGAAGCATTAACTAACAGAAAGACGTTGATGGGTGTTACTGTGTGCCTCTGTGCATCATTAGGTCTCCATGCATCATTTATAATCATACGAGTGAACGTTGCACCGAAGAGATGCTGAATTGCAGGTCAGATAGAGACGGGCGACAAATTAAAGGTGAGTGAAAGTAAAGAAACCATAACAATAGTAGAACAATAGCAATAACTGAATGGCACATTTTAGCTCAGGTATAGAAATGCTGTTCATTGCTGGGGCAGGAATGGCAGGAGCTTCATTTATGAAGATGTTAACTGTGCGTTTCAATAGACTAAAGTAACATCTGCATTTAGATTTATGGACGTTAAATAGGATTGGAAATTGTGGACAGCTGGACATATTTAATGACCATTATTGACATAACTCCTCCATTACTTGTAAATTCCTGATGACTCAAAAATAAAACGCCATTTCAGAGTTGGAACTACTTCTTTGTCCGTCTTTTGCCTATTCATACAATATTGTGCAAAATTTGACAATAATTGTGGACAGACCTACAAACTATTGACAAATTTACACTTACTGTCTGGTACTTCCACTCAGACTGCTAGGAACCTGGGTGTGACACTCGACAGCCAACTCTCCCTTACTGCCAACATTACTGTAACAACACGTTCCTGTAGATTCATGCTGTACATCAGGAGAACACGCCCCCTTCTCACTCAGAAGGCGGTGCAGGTTCTGGTCCAGGCTCTGGTCATCTCACGCCGAGACTATTGTAACTCCCTCCTGGGTCTACCTGCTAGTGCCATCCGACCTCTGCAGCTCATTCAGAATGCAGCAGCTCGACTGGTCTTTAACCTAAATTCACTCACACTACTCCGCTCCTCCGCTCCCTTCACTGGTTACCGGTGGCTGCCCGCATCCGTTTCAAAACATTAGTACTTGCGTACCGTGCTGCGAACGGATCGGGTCCAGTCTACATCCAGGACATGGTCTAACCTTACACCCCAGCCTGTTCACTCCGCTCTGCTTCGGCCAATCGGCTTGTTGCTCCCTCACTGCGAGCTAAACACTCAACAAAATCACGACTGTTTGCTGTCCTGGCTCCTAAATGGTGGAATGAGCTGCCCATTGACATCCGGACATCAGAAAGTTTACACATCTTCCGCCGCAAACTAAAAACACAGCTCTTCCGACTATACCTTGAATAACATTTTTAAAAAATAACAATTTAGTAGCACTTAAAAATAGCACTTTGTAGTTTTGCTTTTTTGAAGAAATTGTACTTTCTCTATTCTTGTTGTTCTGGGTTTGTACCCTCATGGTTGAATGCACTTATTGTAAGTCGCTTTGGATAAAAGCGTCAGCTAAATGAAATGTAATGTAATGTGGTGGTGATTTGTATGCTGCACATATCGTGGAATTGCATGTCCTCTTTCCCCAACCCCTTTGAAAAACATCTGTCAACTTTGGGAGCCACATAATTGTGAGAAACAGGAGCTAGTGACAGTGACAATGCTACACAAGGCAGAGTCACTAGGTCGGCTCCAGAGTGACATGACCTGTGTGTGTCCAAAAACATCAACGGACCACATAGGTTTAACTTAAAGCAACACTATGTAACCGTTACTGAGCAACAGCGCCCTCTGCAGCCACACAGTGATTATTTCTGTTTGGCTCTGTGACCGAGCAATTAAGTGGTTTTCATATGGAAAAAACTCTGAGCTAACAGACACATTTCCTTTTTCAGCTTATTCTACTCTCTGAGCTAATGGACACATTTCCTTTCTTGGATAACAAATATTTTCCATCCATAAATGTTTTCGCTCTGTTTCATGCACAAAAACAACTTGTTGATCTCCCCATCAGCTCTCTCAGTTAATTCTAGGAAGCTCTCTGCGTCCTGTCCATGTACTAATGACACTGCCCGTAAGCATTTCCATACACCACAAGGAATGAATGGTTCGATTGGTAGGAATGTTCTTGCTGTGTTTTGTCCGAGAGACATGACAGCATACACATCGCTCCCTGACCAATCACCATTTGCTGTCTCTTATGACATCATCGTAATTTTTTGTACCGCTACTTAGTTCCAAGAATGTTAACAAACATGGCGTACTAAGTGACGTGTATGATATTGGCTGTGTTTTGATTTGACGAGCCTAAAAGCCTTCCCTCTGTTTCACAGTAACAACATGCGACACCAACAACACCATTCCTCTTTCGCTTCGCCATGTCTAGATATGTGTGCGTGGCCAGTGAAGCAGATTTCTCCCATGAGGCTGGTGCCCATCCGATTCCCTACAGGTCCAGCAGCAATGGACCTGGTGTCATGTAGTCTGAACCCTGCGTTATACAGCTCTCTCCACCATCATCATCAAAACACCCAATGAGGGAATATCTATTGGAAGAAACATCTATTGCAGTTCAGAGCACTGAAGCTGCTTACTTTGACATTCATGTTGATATTTCCTTTTCTTTGTCACCCATTTCTACCTGAATTACAACCCAATATGGTGAACGATGGCCTACATATTTAGTGTGTGCCAGTTTGATTAGATCCAAGTTGTCTGTTGGAACAGTCCCAGTCTAACTGCCTTAATGTGAGACTCTGGCTGTAACAGTGAACATTAAAACATAGAGTTAAAGTAGAATAAGTAGTGAAAAGTCATACATGGCTGTAAATATCTAAAGTTATCCACCATTAGCTACTCATCATATTAGACTTGAGTTAATTGCTTATTAACTCAATTTTAACTTGTCAAAAATTACATAGAGTTCACCCTAATGCAGATTTTGTATCTAAAGCTGCAACTTCATTGTCAAAATACCTGAAGTAGGACACATTAAACCTTTAGTTGGAGTTTTGGAATTTTATAATAATTTGAGAGGATTTTTGACATCTGTTAAGCTGTCATTCCAGTGGTTAGAGAGGTTGTCATTCCTCTTTTCGAGACTCATAGGCACAAGCTGTTGTCTCGTCCGTGGACTCATTGACCCCTGACAGAGACAACTCTTTCCTCTCCAACCCACTGCTGCCTCCACATGAATGAACATATTATTTCAAGATGGAGCTCATCATGATCCAAACAAGACACAGTCACAATACTCTGCTCCGTTTATATCAGAGTAGAAACTAGCCTGAGCTTGTTCAAGAGGCAGATAAGGACAACAATGCCTTAGCAATACCTTTCATGTAGTCATCTGATGAACTTTGAATCATATGCAGTTGAAGTTATTGTTATAAATAAATCTTTAGGAAAAATTCAAGAAAACCAATTCTCAGGGGTTTATAAATTTTGACAAAGAATGGAGCTCTACATCCCTCCACATCACAGTGCATCGACCTGGTGGATGATATCTTTTTTCTACATGCACTCAAGTTACAAACCTCTACATTGATATTTCTATTACATACGCTGCATTAGAGAGGGGTCATTTTGGGACTTTCTCTTTGTTAAATCTAATTGTATTTCCTCTTGTGTCCTTCACACGGTCCCCTCATTACCTGAGTGGTTAGCGGGCTGCATATCTATAGAGTGGACATGCCGATGCTAAACAGAAACCAAACAGTGAACACTGTTGTGTGAAAGCCTTTTGACAGGGAGTTTGTGGAAAAAGAAAAGCCCATCTTGCTTGTGCATGCAGACGTCTATTTCTCTGACTGCATGTGTCCTGAGGCAACAATAGGAGGTTTGTCTGCGGCCTGAACACGGCAGAGGACAATGTCAGCCGGCAGGTGTGCATGGATCAAACTTTGCATAGACAGCCTCCTACATTGCCCTTTTTCTGGCTCTCTATGCTCCTGGTCCACCTCAATCCTCCCACCACACCCCTGCCTCCACCTCGGGCCGGCTTCTGGGAGATCACGGCCGTCGCTGTTGCGATCATTGTGTCAGTGTTCTTTTGTGAGGTCAGGATGGGCCCTGGCGCTTTGTGTCTCTCTCTACACACACCACGTTCTGCTATTTACAGATTGGCTTTGCGAGCACTTGAGGGGAGCGGAGACAGAGGGGGGAGGTACAGGCGGTCAATGGATCCACCATGGATCGTTGGTCCACAAAACAAGACGAAATGTAAACAAGGAGAAGAGATTCTTTAAAAAGCGACCTCTTAATTGTGTTGCCCAACAGAATGTCAACTGTGGCTGTGCTGTTTGGTTTGGGAGACAAATGAAGTGGGAAGAGACAAGAAGGAACAAAAGCAGAGCAGTTTAGAGGAGATTGTGCTTACACTGTATCTGGGCCCATTTGTCTGTCGGGATCTCTTCTCTGCCAGCAGGTCTTTGACTGTATGCTTGACTCTGACGCCTTGGTACACTCGCTTCGAATATTCTGGACAGAAAAGAAATACAAAAAGTGTGAATACACATTTGATACAAATCCAGAAACAGTTTGACCTGCAACAAAAGTTCATACAAATTTTCATCCATTCCCACAAATGTGAGTTCATTTTAATGTTTCACAGTTCTATGCATATAGGCGAATGACTCTTTGGGATTGGTGTGTAAATGTCATGGAAATTGATTTTGGTCAATGCAAATGGACTAAAAAAAGATGCAATTTACAACAAACACTCGCTCACAAACTGAATGAAGACCGGAGGGGTAATGATGGCTTTGCATCATAACAGCAGATCATTTGGTATAACATTGCTTGTCACAAATCTGAAACGTGTGCTGGTGTGATTTGGGGACATTCCTAGGAAGCAGGAGCATTAATGAGAATGCAAAATGTAATATGTAGATGGATATTGCATGCAAAAAAACCAAAGATCCCAGATTACTCTGACCTTACGTGGTCACTGAGAAAATATGAAAAAGTGAAACTAAATAGCATTCTGTAAATAGTTAAAATATAAGTTATGAATGATATTAATTAGCATGCAAATGTTCAAATATCAAACATGGATACATGTAAGAATTTAAACAAAAATTACTTTTCTCCTTGTTCATACATTTTTTGTTCTATTAAAACTAAACTGACCAACTTATTATGAGATATTAGCATCAGCAAAGGAGACTGTTCATGTCATCAAATAATTGTCAAGATACACTTTAAACTGTTCCTATTACATTTCTTCACATGCACTTAATTCATTAATATAAAAAGAAATACAGATGCTATATATATATATATATATATATATATATATATTCAGCAACAACCAGAGTGACAGCAGTATATATGAACAAGTGAGTCTCACCTGTGTCCATGATGCTGTAGAGCAGTCTGATACACACAGCCACTCACACAAGTACACACATATATGCACACACACAAACACACAGGCAGGCCTCTCTGTTGTCCCTCTGCTCTATTTGCCTACAGTAGTTGAATCCCTGCGTGCAGCACCATACTGAGTGGTGTGGCGTGCCACGCTATAAGCTTTAACCACGCTGTCAGGAGGGCAGGGACACATGGAACATGCCACCTCACACTGCAGTCATGAGGAGGCAGCTTTTCAAAATGACCTTTATCTATTTGTTTAAATGCAAATGTTTGGTAGGGACGTTTTTTAGTCCATTTGCATCTGCAGTCAAGATTAGGGGATGGAAGCATCAGGAGCGTGGAACAGGGACTGGGAAGCAGCATTTCACTCCTGCCTGAGCCCACTCATCACCCAAAGTTAAGAGGACATAATATTTCCAAGATTTAATTGTAGCTGCAGTTTTCTCACTGCCGGTTTGTGGAATAGAGTCTGTTTCAGTTTGAGCTGTGGCATCTTTGGAATAAATAAAACCTCAAGAAGAACTTACCAAAGCCAGAAGTCTTAATCAGACAATTGATACAAAACTTTTTTATAAGGACATTATTGAAGAACAAACTAGAATGGCACTCAGTAGAGCACATACCTCCAGTCAGGCTGTACCAAATTCCATACACTCATCAGTCCCCTAAATATGGCTGATTTTTTCAACATGATCAATTAATTATTCCCTGGGAAAATATTGAAAATGTCCATGAAGTTCTATCTCACAATATTAGGGAAAGTAAATAGAAAAACCTGGATTCGCCCCCTAAACTGGATCTACACCAAATTATCAAGAGTTCTTTCCTGACCCACACCACATCATTCCACCAAGTTTCATGGTGATCTGTTCAGGTGTGTGTAATATTGTTAAAAAATAAAATAAAACAATGAAGAGAGGTGGAAACATAACCTCCTTGGTGGAGGTAATGAGCTGGAGCCTTTACTAAACTAGCATTAGTAAAGCTCCCATCTGACTTTTTAAAGGTATCCTGGCAGAACCTCACTGTGTTTTCTCCCTCAGACTGAGTCTCCTCTTGTAAAACTACCAGCATCAATGCAAATTCACATAGGTTTCCAATACCTACATTATTTACATTTTCACACAATTTCATATTAACACCATATACAAATTAAAGTGGCACAATTAAAGACTGCTTGGATTTGCATACAGTTTGAGTTGATACTTTTAAATAGTGATCCAAACACTGCTTCTAAATGTCACAGTGACCACACATCCTTAACGTACGCTCAGTTAAACACCTCCCGCGTCTCCCATGCTGACTGTATGAGCTGAATCACAGTGGTGCCCACTTTGTTTTTAACACTAGGTTTATTGTTTTTTCCACATTTATAACAAATAAAAGCTGGCTACATTAAAAGATACGCAATAAAGGAAAAAACCATGAACCATGAACAAACAAACAACAAATAGTGGCTCAGATTCAAATAGGGTTCCCACATTTTCTAGAATTGGTCTGTTTTCATATTCAATGTACATGTAAGGTACTCTAATGGCACCAAGTCGAGGAGCACTCTCCGCCAGCCCTAACAGTCGGCACCTTTTCATTAATCCATCGTAGTAAAATGTTCTTCCTTGCAGCATAGGTAAGGAAGCAATACAATCTCATGTTGCTTTTTGATATTACCAATCTACCTGGGAGGTCCAGAATGAGGGACACTGGGTCCATCTCCAGCTCTAAACCCAATATTTTTTCCATTTCAGATAAAACACCAGACCAATACCAGTGTAGTTTACAGCATGAACAAAGACAGTGAGTTAATGAACCAGTGTCCGTTTTGCATTGAAAGCACATGGGTTAAAGAACCGGATTAAAATAATGTCTACGATTGGGAGTAATGTGCAATCTATGTATAATCATGAATTTCATTTCTTTGGTACGATTACAAACTGGAATTTATTTGTTATATCTCCAAATAACTTCCCAGTTTTCACTGTCAACTGTGACTGAAAGTTCCTTCTCCCAGGTGCAGATCAGCAAGGGATGCAGTGCTCAAAGGCTTATTAAATAAACTGACAGACATCCTACCTCCTGTTTCGAGTATCAACTTCTCAATAGGGCATACTTTAGGGTTGTCAGTTATTGTTGTGTCATGTAATATATAGTGGCGCATCTGCAGATAGCGAGGGATACCAAATTTAACAATCATATGTTCAAATATCATTATCATATCGTCAGCGAATAAGTCCTTCAGTCTAACAATGCCATTTTTAACCCACCGCTTAAACCCAGCATCCAACAGCCCAGCCTTCAGTGTATTGAGCGTGACAGGGTTATCATAAATCGCTTTTATTGTTTTAACTTCATAAAAAAAATAGCAAGTCCCTTAGTGGATATTTCGAGAGAAAGGACTCAATACCCAACCAGACAGAAGTGTGCTCAGCTTGGATCCAATCATAAAGCGGAGCCCACGTAATGTATCAGATTACAGAAATGCTGCCACTCGTAAACTGACACCAATGACTGTTGAGGTAAATAGTGACCGACTGCAGCCACAGACTGGAAGTGCACAACAGCTCCACCTAGCTCAGGAGCTGACAGTACACACACTGGACTGAAGATTGTCCACGTGACTAAATGTTGAGTACATTCCGCTCCCTGTGTGACAGTGGCATGAGATGAGGGTGCAGCAGTACACAGGAACAGTAAGTAGACTGTGCTGCTCTGTACTCGCTGAACTTTCTCTGTAGGCTACAGTATAACACATTACAAAGCACTGGGAGCTAAAATCAGTTAATATATAACCAAAAGCCATAATTTGGTGTCTGCATTTTCAAAGGTTAATGATTAATATTTGTTAATGAAACTTAAATGTAAATCCAACCAGTTTGTTAAAGTTTTTTGTGTGTTACAATTTGTAAATGTGACTGCAGAGACAAAGCATTTTAGAAAAGCTTTTTAAACTGTTGAAAAATTCAGGATTCAAGTGGTTACTTCAAGTGAGTATATGAAGTAACTGTGTGAGAGACAGCACTGCTAAATGTTTTCATCTGAGCATGTGTGTTGTGCCTTTTACTACAGGAAGGTACTACAGGCTTCAGCAGCCAGTTTCTTTTCTAGGCAAGATTGAATCTAATACAACTCACAGATACATTTGGTCTTTTGTGGTGTGCCACGATATTTGCAGATGTCTTTCTGTATTGCCGCTGCAGCTTTAAACTATATCACTACACCAGTTGATGCTGGAGGAAATGCACGTAGTTTGACGGAGCTAATTAAACGTATATGTTTGGGGAGTATTGGTAAATATATAGGTGGGAAAATGGGTTTAAAGCCTTTAGTTTCACTAGAAGGAGCTGTGATGAAATCGCTTTAAGACGTGTCTGGAGACAAAGTTTCAAAATGAAAAGAATCAAGGGCGAGGCATAATAAACAAGTAAGTATAAAGCTGCAGCCTGCTCTGCATCTCTGCTGTTGGCCAATTTGTTTGGTTATTATAAATGTCCGCCGTTAACATGACAGTTTTAGCAGTGCAATGTTTTATTTTCTCTTCCTCCACAGGGTGTATAGAGAGTACAGTCCATGGTTTTACTGCAGTACAGTTTTGCAGGTGGCAGCTGCTCCCCCAACATTTTAGCAAGACTTTGAGTTTTGAATCACTGTTCAAACAGCATCTCTCGAAGACTCTACATAGCACAGCGGGTCCCTGAGCTTTCTGTCTATTCTTTCTCATATAGAGATAGTCTTTGATGCCAGGGATTGCAGCACGCCCACACCCCTGATCCAGCCTGTCAGCTTACATTGAACTCCAACCTGTATGGTCCCACTGGGAAACATAGACGAAGGCTCGGTCACTAGACACTCACCAGTTAGCTCCCCTCCCAGGTTCGGCTCCAGGACAGTGCTGTGGCGAGGTGACACAGTTCCAAAGGCTATGAGTCACTCTTAGTCTGGCCTCTTCCCTGGAACAACTTTTCCAGGGGCCAATGCTCCCAACAAGTCAGCTTCCAGGATCACAGAGGCACACAAACCCCTCTACCATTTTGAGGGGAAGCTTGCACCTGCATGTCATAAGGACCAAGAAGACGCTGGACAGATTATCATCTGGCCTTGGAATGTCCCAGGATCCCCCAGGATGAACTGGAAAAGAGTATATTATTAGAGAGCATATGATAACCAAACTAGAGGAGAGCTCCTTATTTAATTTGCATTGTTTTACCTCCTTTTACCAAGTGTCATGGAAAGGTTAAACTGAGAGTCTAAACGGAGAAGCTACATGACTACGCTAATCAATTAAAAAAGGAAAAGCAGTGGACTATTTCAATTTTAACAATTTATTAATGGATTTATATTTCATTGGTAAATGTTCTTTATAAGGCCATACAAGTCACCATAGCTCAAGTATTACTGTAATGTTAATAACTACAGTCTGCCATGTGCACAATGCAGCTCGATTGTGTTGGAAGAAATACACAAAAATGTAGTATAATTCTGTGGACAGTATGATCACATTCATGGCAGTGTATAGGTTACACCTTGTGTTATTATCCAGATACAAATAAAAAAAATAAACAGAAAGCTGGAGGGAATTGCTGCAGATATTGTTTGGTATTTACAGTAGCCAATTGAATTAAACTACCAACTCAACATGGTCACAAGGAGGAATTACCAGAAAGCGTTAGAATTGGACGCAGAATGAGTAAATCACCCTGAGTCAAACAGTTTGAAGTGTTTTACAAGAAGAGAAAAGACAGATTTAGATCTAGAAATACTATGATGTCGTTGTAGCTATTTTACATATATATGTCAGATAACAAGAGATGAATGAGCAATTAACACAGGGGCCCATAAATAAACTGGGGGAACACATTTATATTTCACTTAACTTTAAACAGTTTATTTGCAGCATTAAATTCATTCAGTTTGATTCATTTGGGGAAAGTGAAGGGGATTTCCACAAGAAAAGTCACAATAAACACTTTCCATCCACCACAGTGTTTCCAGATCAACATTGGGTTTCCAGTGAACTTCAAGAGAAGACTTCCGTGTCGATAGCAGCATTGTGGCTCCCTGCACTTTTGTAATGGGATGACTTTATGTGTACAGACAACAGTGTGGAGTTTGTTTTAATAAGTTAATGACTCGGAGATAAGAGGGATATAACCCCCCCCCCCCGAGCAACGGACAGGACAGAAGAGGAAGGAAAAGATCCAACTGTGCAGCATGGTGTCTCATTCTGACAGGGACATGTTGAGGCTGAACAATTTGACTCTCTAGACGGGCTCTTATGTCTGTAGTTTCAATCTCGGCTCTTAGTCTGGTGAATATATTACACCACCATGAAAGCTTTCCCATACGATCATGTAAATAAGCTTCAAAATCTCTGCTAGCTGTTTCATCTGGTGAAACGACAGACAGAACATCTGAGTGCACTGTAGGCAGCATGTGAACAAAATACGGTGAGGGCTTTAATAGGGGCTGGGCAATGTTCATAATTATTGCAATATCATTTTCATCAAAATGAAATAAACCTATATATTTCAATATACTGCTCATGTGGGGAGAAGGTATTAACACATAATTGATCTACTGTAAAATAACGTGTGTGTCATTCTCTGCCAATGAAGAGTTTAAAACCACAACCTTCACTCAGGAGAAAAAAATCAGTCTTTAAACTTTAAAAAATGATATTGTGACCATTGACGTGATAATTGTAATAATAGTTATAATTCATTTTACAGTTTTTGGCCATATCATCTAGATCTATAGCTGTAATGGCAAAACTAATTTAAACACTGATTGAAACACCCACTAGCCAACCATGGTTTACTTTATGAAATAAAATATATACACAATATCAACTAGGTAAATGCAGGAATGCTGAAAGAAAGAAGGAAGACTGATGGAATAAATGAAGGGACCAAATCATATATTCATTTGGGATTTGATGACAGAAAACAAAACAAGCATGAGAAGTAATGTGTTACTAATGGTACTTCCATGTTACAGTTGTGCTCGTCACACTGGATCGGCCCTTTTGGACTGATCCAACCCACAAGGCTGCGTCTGGACAATTTGAATCTTTCATTACCATTTAGATTCATTCATTAGACAAGCCTATGAAATGAAACATTCCCATGTTAAAATATATAAAAACGGTAAAATCTGTGATACGTAATTTTGTTGAGTTGAGTACTTACATTAAACTAAGTGTTTCCTCAAAGTAAGGTCTGTTTCATTTGGTCACATGCTCCACTGCGCATGCGCTATATCCGCAGTTATCTGCTTTATGGTTAAGCTTTTTTTTTTACATTGAACTTTATATGTTTTTGGTGTTTTTAAAAGAAAATTAAATTAAATTTAACCAGATGAATTATTTTAGTCATCGGACGTCTGGATCTTCTGTTGTCAGAGAAACAAGCTCAGCAAAACTCCGTTCACTTCACAGCATCGGAGAAACACTGATTTTGAAGGTAAGTCTGCTTTATCTGGTGTTTTACTGGGTTAAATAACATGGTGCATTTATTCTGATAAGCAAGTAACGAATATGGACAATTCGGCTTAAATAAAAACCTTCAGAACGTTAAGTTATCAGAGAAACAATTACAGCAAACAGTAGCGTCACTTTGTCTCGCAGGGGGTGAGACGTCCTGTTTTCTCCAAACCGCTTTGGGGAAACACTAACTTTTAAGCTATAACTGCTCTATTCTGTATTTTTACCGGTTTTGTTCTTAGGGTCCGTTTCTGGTGGAGAGGAGGAAAACTGTGCGGTGAATTCGGCTTCAAGTAAAAGAATGATAAACACTCAAGAAATACTAACCAGGAGAAGCTGCCTGCAACGACCACAGTGAAGGTGAAGACTACAACTCCCACAATTCCACGCTACTTCCCGCTCAGCCAAATGTTTCGAGAGGGACCCCTAGCGGCAGAACATAACATTTTGTGCTTTTGACCAAAGCGGTTGAATCTTGAATTGTATCACATATTTGAAATTGACAGTAAAGAAATCAATCGCATCAGAAGATGAATATTCCCAGTGCAGCTGCAAGGGCCTCGTTCTGACTGCTGTGTTCATCCCTTCATTGTCTCTAACAGAACCCGGCATCACTAACACTATGGATGATTCAAATACAGTTCCAGCTGTTTAAGTCTGTGCCTGTGCTATAATGCTGCTTGCATGCGAAATCCCATCACATTATACAGAAATGCTGTCATTCATATGTGCACGTCACCAACATTCGGTTGCAACTGGACGATACGTTCAAAAAGGGCCCTAGGGAAGCGCATACTTTATTCCATCAAGATCCATGAATTATTATCTGAAAAATTAACAAAGTGAAAGTTGCCCTATTAAGTGGGGGGAAAAATCCTCGATCCACCCACTGATCCGGATCGGCACAAAGATTTTGCGGGTTCTTCTCTGACCCACACCACATCCTTC
Source organism: Hippoglossus hippoglossus (assembly GCF_009819705.1). Classification (NCBI taxonomy): domain Eukaryota; kingdom Metazoa; phylum Chordata; class Actinopteri; order Pleuronectiformes; family Pleuronectidae; genus Hippoglossus; species Hippoglossus hippoglossus. The sequence continues at coordinate 20,997,697 of NC_047163.1, read as the reverse complement.
CACTAAGTTTTGTTGTAATCAATGGCATTATCCTACTAGCTATCAAACAAACACTAAAGAAAACATAACCACCGTGGTGCAGGTAGTAATGACATTGCTGTGTCAGTTCTCTGTATGAATTACTTATACCTAATTTAGTGCCAGTGTAAAATTGTCATATGTGACTTCTAAACCAGTTTGGTGCGCCATTAATGACTTTGGTGCAATTTCTCAAAGGGGGTGAACTGATTTCAATTTGACATTTAAGGAACTTTTCTTGTCGTTCGCTGACAAAAAATACAGAAAAAGATAAAGACAGCAGACTCTAAATAACTGAGTAGAGTTATCAGACAGTCACTTTAATCATTATTTGGGGTTCAGTTTGTGAATGTGTAGTTTTCAGTTGTGCGTTTATTTTTTGTCAGTGTGGTGCTTGGTTTAACACATAAATGTCACTTGTGCAATGTGTTTCTCTGTATTATTCCAAACTGAAAATCAATTAATAGGCTTTGGAAAGAAAGAAAGAAAGAAAGAAAGAAAGAAAGAAAGAAAGAAAGAAAGAAAGAAAGAAAGAAAAAGAAAAATGAACAATCGTTTGTTGTGGTTTAGAATCGTGACTTGAGGGTCCATGAACAAATGTAAGCTGACCTCCAGTGGAAACCATTAGTCATGACAGCTGAATGACTTTGCTTTGTATCCACTTGAGGGCAGTAAGAGACAGGTCAAATGAGGCTAGACACTGACACGGCACGGATGAAGAGAGGGGCTGAAAACAAGTTGACATGTCCCAAGTGAGCACAGTTCAGAAAGATAAAACAGCTATTGTATGTGGAGAAAAAATAAATGTATCCATTCACGGACATATACAGTGAGCCCACACATTACATCATATGGTGAGCACAAATACATTGTCTCTCACCGCTCTGTCATGCGGGCTTGTTCAAACAGCTTTTACTTATCATGCTCTGCTGCTGAGTCATGATTTATCACTGGGTTGGTCTGATCACACATCTCCGCTACAAGAACACATTGTGCTCAGGTCAGGATGATTTATCAGCCTCAGCTTTTTATTGAAACTGTATATCAACCAGTCACTCATACAAATGCTCTTAATATTGCTGCTGCTACTACTACTTTACCACTACTACAGCTACTACTACTACTATACCACTACTACAGCTACTACTACTACTATACCACTACTACTGCTGCTGCTACCTCTTCACCACTACTACTGCGGCTGCTATTGCTATACCATTACTACAGCTACTACTACTACTACTATACCACTACTACAGCTACTACTACTACTATTCCACTACTACAGCTACTACTACTACTATACCACTGCTACAGCTACTACTACTACTACAGCTACTACTACTACTATACCACTACTACAGCTACTACTACTACTATACCACTGCTACAGCTACTACATATACCACTACTACTGCTGCTACCTCTATGCCACTACTACTGCTGCTGCTATTGCTATACCATTACTTCTGCTACTACTACTACATATGCCACTACTACTGCTGCTACCTCTTCACCACTATACTACTACTACTACTACTACTACTACTATACTACTAGTACTGCTACTACTACTAGTATGCTACTACTACTCCTGCTCCTACCTATATACCACTACTATTCCTGCTGCTACTGCTATACCACTACTACTAGTACTACTACTACTATATCACTACGACTGCTGCTGCTTCTACTAACATTACTGTCATAATTATAATGTCCATGCTGACTTTACAACTAATAACACTAAAAAGCACTGTCTATGGTCCACACAATGATTTTAGAGGATTCAAGACAACAAATCAGCAACATTAAATTAACACGTGTACACATGTACTGAAAGCAGCAGAGTACATCATGTGTTCTAACGACAATGTTGATGTGTTGATTTCATGTTGGAGGGAAATGACATACATGTTGTAAAAAACTAATTAAAATATGCCCGAACTAAAATCAGTGTATATGAAGGAATATTGGCATTATAATGTACCAAAGGCACCAAATCTGGGTTTTTATGGCCAATTTTTTTTTTCCCCCTTGAGAAAAAGCTGGTTAGTTTTCACCACTGGCTTGTTGCTCTGTATCCTTGTGGATAGAAAGCTCATCTGAGCTACTTCAATCAGAGCCGCAGCACTGATTTGATTCATAAGACTTTTTTTATGCAAAACTATCCACACCACCTTCAGTAATCCATGTCATTTGAGCACTAGACTGTTTACATTCTTTACTGCCTTGTTAGACACAGACGCTCTGAAGGGTGTCCTCCCTTTTCCACTGCCACCTGTTACATAACAGTGAGTTGGTGCTGAGAAACAACAAACTTCTGTCTCCTGGAGTCGGATCTCTTGGAGTCTATTTCTTTAAAAATACTGCGACAATATCTTTCAAAATTTTATTATAAAACTAACAGAAACTTGTCAATGTAATAATTCATATTGGATTTACAAACGCTTATAAAAATATTATTTATCCTTATTTTCTCTGTCACCATCAAGAATAAAACCTTTCTTAACTCATGACATGGTCTTGGAGCGCTGAGTGGAATTTTCCAGTGGACAGAGTATTCGGTCTCAGACAGCGGAGGAAGCTGTGTTGGAGAGGATTCTTCTGCGGGCTCCTGTGCGTATCATGCACATATAGGGATTATTCTCATAAAACTAAATTCCATCTTGTAAAACTTTGGTACATCTCTCAGCCCCATGCAGCCACCTGCCTTTTCTTGGAAATTACAGTGCTTCGTCACACTCTGGACAAATACTATAAATTCTTCAGAGAGTCTGGACGACGTGTTTTCTGAGTGGGGTAATATAAATGTTTATTCAGGTTCTGCCTGCACAAATATTCACTCGGACACAAGGAGGATGACTCACATGAATGTCGCATTATAATTGAATTCCTATGATATCCATTTCTTCAGCACTTTATCAACAATTTCTCGTTTTAAATGTGCAGGAGTGAGCAAGAGATGGAAATATGAGTTAAACCAGACAACTACAGAGAAGTTTATCAGCCTGCAGGGTAACACTGGTGATACTGATTAGCCTGCACAGTAGGCTACCATTAGATTTAGTGGGTCTACAGGATGAAGACATAAATTAGAGAGTGGAGGATTAGTACACACAATGACGGGCTACTTTATTTCCTTCATGGAAGTCTTCATGTGGACAAGATGTGCAGGCGGAGCAATATAAACTCTCCATGGAAAAGGAATTGAAGCAATCACCAGCAAGTCAGCTACCTGAGGCAGTGAACAGATGTCCAGTGAGGTAAAAGCTTCTGCGCTCCAAGTGCAGGTGCAACAGTAAAGAAAAAAAAGGGTGGAAATAACATTGCACAAAGATTTCATGTGTCAGGAGTAATGTCTGGAGCACAACATAGACAAACTGAACTGAGTGCTGTTCAACCTAGTATGACCCCAGCTTTGCAGCAGCGTTGTCAAAGGGGATTGAGTTGCTCCACAGTTACGACCCTCCAGTGGGGTTTTCTCAGACGTTGTTTGAGCCCAGTCTCCATTAGCTACCGGAAGTGGCTGTGTGCTCCGCTAAATTTACTGGAGGTGGGAAAGTTAACCAGACCTGTGTTTGCCAAACCAACTCTTTGGCCCCTTTCTCAAAGCGCAAATACTTGTTCTTTTCCCCTCCGGCATCCACATTGTTTAAATAGGAACTGCATTTGCATCCACATGATGGTCTTACAATTAGTTGTGGTCCAGTGCATGGTTGGCTCATTGCCGTCATGAGGCACCAGAAAGACCAACACCAACCACAACCTGGTCTGAAGTCAGTGGGGCAGTTAGCACTATTACTTTATGGGCACATTATTGAGATAGTAATATGCACACACACTCTGCTTTTTACACTCACAGGTGGTCTGAAGGGAAACCATTTCCTCTGCGGAGAAGCGTTCTCTCCCACTACCGGGGAAATCCACATTATAGTAGCAATAAACCAAGTTGCAAGCACACCTGGCTTTTAAAGAGAATTGGAAATGGCTTTACACTCAACACACACGTATGATCAATCAAGAGGCAAAGGTTTGGACCATATGCCCGACGCAGCAATCTCGCTTTCTGCTGTTGAACTGGCCAAAGTGGATTTGGACACGTCCTGAATGCAGGTGCTCAGTTGATAGTGTCGATAGAACCCAGAGTCTTTACCCTTGAATTCTAATCACCACAGGTTTATCACAGCTGCAGTTGTAGTAGGTGTTTTCCTCCAACTGGCCTCAACGGGAAATATTGAGCCCATTCCCATCTCAATTATCAACTTGGACTTATACTGTATCAACAAGGCATAAAGGACAACACTTTGTTTGGTAAATGCTTGTTATCCTTCCTGCCAATAAAAAGCAGCTCCATAACTGCTTCACAATGCTGTGTGGGAAGCACCAGGGGCGACCCCAGGTCAAATTAGTCCTGAAGTGCCACTGTCCTGTCACTGGTCACTTGATTCTTTACAGATGAGTAAACGTCACAAACCCACTTCAGAGTCTTACTTTTTGTATAAATGATTCAATAAAGTGTCCTATATGTTGTATATTCTAGTCCGTCAGTCTCAGTCCCAGCAATATGAAAACTGATAAGAACTATTTGCATAACATATTCATTGTGTCTCTTTGCTCAAATCTATAGAGCCAACATTAAACAATGAAGGAACTTACTGAATCAGGAATTGTGAATGGATGTCGGACAAACGGTAAATTGGCCCCTGTGCGTTGGTCTCCCTGTTAACTCTATGTTGTTGGTTGTGTATGTTTGTGTCAGAGAGGATAGGCCGTCAGTATAGTTTTTTTCCAGGTTCGTTAGGCTCATGCACTGAACCAAAGATTATAATGGTCTGTGAGAAGGCATTGCATGGCGTGAATGAAATGGTTTTTTTCCCAGTTGTTTCAGACAATCTTTTGCGATGTGTTTAATGCACATTTTCATGTTGCAATGATGAGGAAAATATGATTTATCAGCATTATAGTTTATATAGTTATAGTTATATTTTATTATACCTACTATTGCATAGTACAGTCCTTTGCACAACTAGAATCGCCACTAATCCCTAAAAGTTCCCTTAAATTCAATCAAGCTGCACCTTGACTAACTATAACTATGAAGTATTCCCTGGGAAATGGTGAAAATGTTGAAAACTGTCCTATCTCGCATGATACAAATTCCTGGATCCGAACCAACAATTTAATGGGTTCCTCCCTGACTCATTCCACATCCTTCCATTAAGTCTAGTGGAAATCAGTTTTGTTCTTTTTGTGTAATCTTGCTGACAAACAAATGGACCGGGGTGAACACATAAACCTAAATTGCACTTGTGAACATACATGGGGAGCACTGTGACCCAGCATCTCCCACTGTTGCCCCACAGCAGGAAAGTTTGATTCCAGGCTGAGACTGGTTCTTCCTGTTGTTGTTTCTTCAGGTGCTCTGGTTTCTCCCACTATCAAAAGCATGTACTGTATATAAGATCTATTCTTCTCTCACTTCGATGTAAGCATGTGACAGTAAAGAATTGTTTTCTTCTGTACTTAAAATAATGTGAATTTGAAAGTCTCAACTGGTAACATTTTGATTTTGTTGTGTAAAGTTTATGTTAATATTTCAAGTTTTAATAGATTTCTTTGCTTTGCACTTTTTAAACATTTTCTTGCTGTTTAACTTCAGGGTTGCTGCACACTTGCTGCAAGTTACTTAGCTTCTTTAGAAAAACTACTCTGCAGACAGGAAAGTGCATTTTCTCAGAAATTTAGGATGTTTGTTCTATTACCAACTTTTAGCGGATGAGTATGGCAAAGATGAGCAGTCTATTTTTTTATTCCAGATGACCTCTGGTCTACTGTGACTGTAAGTTTTGTTCTTGTGCTGGAGCCAGATATCATGTTTCCTTTAATCGCTTTCTCAGCTTTTGAGATGGATGTTTTCCGTTTTCCTCAGCTGTAACAATCCCCATTGGACAATGGCTTTAAGATGCACTCTTTCAACGAGGACATTCAGTGTTTACAGCTTCAGGGGCGCAGGAGAAAGGGAAGGTACTGTAATCCTCCATCATCAGTGGCATGCTCTGTCTACATCATGTGTTATCATAGCAATAGTAGGGATACAGTTTATTGACATTGTAAATGCCAAATGGATTTGAATATTGTACATATACTTGGTTTGAACTTTTAGTCAATCATCATATCAGATGCCTCATCACTCATGAATCACCAGTGACCAGTGATCCATCTGAAGATGGAGAGCCAGCAGCAAAAACACAGGAACCACTGCATGGGTCATTGCATTTAAAGAATTGCTTGTAATGTCTTTGTCAGCAGTGGAAGTAAATTGTGGATAATATCAGTAATTTATCCATCGTCAAGCCATTCATTTTCATGGTGCTCTTCAAAAATATACTCATACATAGTTTTAGTTTTTTTAAATTCCCAGAATAATTCCTTGTTGTAATTATTATTATAATAAGTTCAAATTTACACCCCCAAAACATTTTACAACACCGATTTTGACACATCACCAAAGTGCATTACACAATAAGGATGGCCTTGCAATAAGTTTTTTCACCACAAGGCCACAACATATATGGAAACATCCCTTGATGAATCTAATAATTAAGACAAAAGTATTTCTTCCCTCTCTGTGACATCTCCTTTTATTTCCAGCAACATGAAAGATCTCATCCTCCAGACCAGTAAAGAGCAACTCATACCCTCAAAAGTAAAAAGGTTTAAGGGTCAATCAAAAAGTATTGTCTCCCTAAAATTCGTCGGGTATAAGAAGAGGAAATTTTGTCTCTTTTGCCTCAAGCCCACATCAAAAAATTGAAAGCTGTGCATGATAACATAGAAGAGGCAGCCGTAACATTTCAATATCGAAAGAATTCAAAAGACAGACGCAACAAGTTTTTGAAGGCATGGAAACTTTGCCCACAATGCCAATGTTGTGAGGGAGGGAGTTGCTGCAGGCCTGTCATTAATGGTATTCATTGTTTTCAATGTCAAGAAAACATGTAAAGAGAGAAACTGGTGATGAAATCCTGGATTGGGAAGAGCATTTGAGTTTGTGCCCTTGAACCTGCTGTTTTGACAGAAACGAATAATAATAATAATGATAATAACTTTTGCATAGCACTTATTTAAAGAAGGTTACAAAGTGCCTCACAAAATCCATGGCAAAAAATGAATGAATGAATGTAAAAGGTATTCAGTTCGGTTCAATCTTAATTGCCAAATCATAACATATTAAGGTCAAGACCTGAAAATGTATAGAGAAACCCAACAGCTCCCACATTGAGCAAGCACTGTGGCGACTGTGGAGAGAAAAAACTCCCTCACTAACTGGAAGAAACCTCTAGAACCAGACTCAGCGTGGGCGGCCATCAGCCTCGACTGGATGGGGTGAGCGGAGAAAAATGGGGAAGAGAGGAGAGGTGGGTGGAAAAGAGGGGGGGAGAAGGGGAGAGAGACCGTGAACAGTTGTGTAGCCATCACATTTAAGCTCTGTCAGACTGGTTGTTATAATAAAAATAAAAAATTTTAGGTGTACCATTGTGTTTCTGTGTTTCGGCCTTTTAATCGCAATAACGTTACCTGAGGGTTCACTGAGGCTAAAGGTAAATCTGTATGGCAGTGCTATGGAAGCCATGTGGCCCCCTCAGTAGATCAGACGTCATTACCTCTATGCCTTTTTAAACTAAACACCTACTGTCATAGGCAGCAGTCAAAGTCAAAAGCTGTCCCATTTAAGAAACTACATAAAATATGGTTGCAATTAAAGTAAGATAAAAAAGGAATACAAGCAGTTAAAACAACACAGTAGCACCAGAGTTAGTGAAGGACTGACAAGTGTAATTTCCTGCATGCAAAGCCATTTTCAGACATTCTCAGGAGTTTCCCCTTCACACACGAACAACGCAACAGGAGGGTCTCCGCTCAGATGCATTCACAACAAGACAGATATCTGAGGAGCATTCGGGTGAGGGGAGGGGCAGCAGGCAGAGGTTGGACATAAAGTATTAATTCCGCCTCAGAGATCAGAAGTGTTGGTTTACTGCGTCCCGCATCATCAAAAGCTCCCAAATCTTGCTGTCTTTACAAATTAACATGTTCATCTGCATCAGACTTGCATGGCACAGATTTGTCATCCTTGGATATTTGTATTCTTTTTTTTTTTTTTTTTTTTTCAGTTTTGCATGTCAGAAAAGTCATCAATGCAGCCACTTGCTTGCGGTGAATCCTCCTGCTGTATTCTCATTCAGACATTCTCCAGAGCTTTTACTAGGGGGCCGGTAGGAAAAACCTGTCTGTCTGTGGAGTTCAGCGCATGTCTGAGAGCAGCTCAAGTTTGATGAGGATCAAGTGTGATGATCCAAAGCCTCTCTTGAACAGAACAGACATGACTACATAACCCAAGAGCTTGGGCGACCATCACATGTCCTCGCTACGACCCATTGAACATCTTGACTTGCCAACTTCTTGACATCAAATTGGTAAATCATTTTAGAGGTTTTCCCGTTTGATCCGTGGGACGTTCCTACATGCTGGTCCTGTGTTTGAGCTGTATGTGTGTGTCAGAGGTGGTTGTCAGTACTTTGGCAGCTGTTTATATTTATGTCTGCCTGTCTGTGGACATAGTCTGTCACCATGGTGGCGTTACAGTCGTGCAAGATGCAGTCATGATGAAGTGGGTACTTGACATCAGAAGGAATGCAGAAGATGGGTGTGGTTCAACCAGTGAGTAATGAGCACTTATGTAATATTGTGCTCGTGGGTCAGAACATGTTGACACGTATCACAGCAGGTGTGATCCCATCACAGTTTGGACTCGAGTGTTATTTGGTCCACTGAAGTGAACTCTCTCACTTGTATGTTACAGCACTGCACTCATCCCATGAAATTCCATGTGGCCAGACTGGATCATCCAGTTCTCGTACACACAGTTCATCCTAATTAGGGGATTAAAAGCAGAAATGTTTATGTTCACCCCGTGACTCGTCTTGTTTGGTTCCTACTATACAGTACCAGCCAGGTCCAGCTCACAGACAGAAGGTGCCCTCAGTTCACAGACAGGCCAACGTGCTGTCGGGCCCAGAGGTCGGCATGTGGTGCGGCTAGACATCAGCAGATGCTGCAGGTCCATCAGAGCGACGTAAGCAGAATTAATGTAAGACCTGTAGGAATGTGTAAGAGCGAGAGGTTATGTGTATTGTGTTGGGTGTAGACATAGAGAAGCAGAAAGCGCAGTAAGCAGTACACTCACACACAACAAATATTGCCTTTTCACTTTTTACTGTGGCAAAGCAGTTTTCACAGCTTCACTCTCCTTGAATGGAATTAAACTTTGAAGTTCTGACACACACACACGTCCCCATGACTTCAGAGGACATTATATTGACTTACATTGATTTACTGGAGACTTAATTTAACCTAAACCATACTGACTGCTTGCCTAAACCTAACCTTAACCTAACTCTAACCTTTAAACAAGTCTTCACCTTATAATTTAATCATTTACATTATCGGGAGTTGCTTTTTGTTCCTTTAAGGAAGACAAGTCCCCATAGTGTGACAACATGATAATATCTGGAGAAATACCTGAGCCACACACACACACAGAAGTTTGTACCTCTATCTTAGTCAGGAAACTCATTGACACGATACATTCCCTAGCCCCTTACCCTAACCTTAACCATCCAAACTAAATGCCTGACCCTGACCCTAACCTAAACCTAATTCTAACCCTTACATTAAAAACCAGGCCTTAATCCTCAAAAAGCCCATTAAAAGTGAGGACCGGTCAAAATGCCCTCACTTTCCAAAAATGTCCTCACTCTGTTGGGTCACTCTGTACAGGAACACTCACACTAACACACACACACACACACACAGTGCAATGAGGTCGCACAGTAGCATGACTAGCGGGTGCATTAATCCGTCAGGCCACCCACTGTCCAGTGTTTTAGTAGAGCCTGACATAAAAGCCAACCCTGATCGGTTAACCAGGTCTTGTTTCCACTCAGTGGAAAAGAAGTGCCACTGAAGAAGTCTCAGTGAGTTGATCACAAGGTCCCAGTGAACGTTGGTTCAGTGTGTGTGTTGCTCTCGGCCACAGGATCTCTTTTAATGATACCACTGGGGGGCATCAAAGTCAGAGGTTTTCAAATTCTACACATTCTGGCTCTGTGCAGTATATGAAAGGTGTCATTAGTTGTGAAAGGTAGCTCCAAAGTCTGCAGTTCCCCTCAGGTCTATACTTTCAGCTCATGATTTGGTTTCATGTTCTGCAACTCTTGTGTCGTCTCAGTCAAACTTGATAACAAATGCAGCAGCCTCTGATAAACCCAAAGTATTCTCCCCTCGCAGCGCCAAACAGTTGTCTGTATCTGCTGGTTACAGAGCAATGGATGGCTGTGGCTCCAAGGGTAGAGTGGGTTGTCCACTAACCAGATAGTCAACGGTTCATTCCCAGTCTGCCCCATTTTACATGCCAAAGTTGCCCTGTCGTAAGATACTGAACCGCAAATGCCCCATATGCACTGTGTGAATATGTGTGTGTGAATGGTTGAATGGCAACACTGCAATTATTATTTATTTATTTTAATTTAACTATTGCACTGCTGAGCTGACCGGTTTCTTCCTGTCCAACACCTTTCATTGTACTGTTGACCCTGTGTTAACTGGCATATGACAGATAAAACTTGAAACCTGAAACTATTTTGTGCTTTAAGTGGTCATCAGGACATATTTGTCATAGGAACCTTATAGGTGATAATACAGTGTTTTCTGCCCTTAAAACTAAGTCATACATCTTCAAGATAATACATACTAATCTGTATGTGCTTGTTTGAACACTGAATAATTAATTCTTTGGAAAAATCCCAAATGTTATTGGCAGAAAGTTTAAATCAATGTCTTTCTGTTTATAACTACGGACATTGTTGAACTATTTGAACTCATTGTGCTTAGGTCCGTATGTGTAATATACAGAGTGCCATAACACCTGAGGCAATATTAAAATTGATAGTCGTCAGCGGTGTCGCGTCTGTAGATGAGGTTTTGCTCATTTGATTCTATGCAGAACAGCTGGCCAGGAGAGAAATACAATGTGGAAAGCAGTGGCATGTGATGTGAGGCCTGGAAGATTAAAACAGAGCAAGTCCAAACCAAACTGATGTACAACGTGTGGTCCATTTGAGGAACCTTTTGCCATGGACGCTCGGAGGCCTGGTGCTGATTTCCAGATGTGTCTTCAGGCCCTGTCTTATGTAAGGTAAGGAGTCTGCACAGTGGGGGCAGGCATTGGCTGTCTGCTCCCTTGATTGAAGAAGTTCAAATGTTGATTCAGTCTCAGTACACTAAGCATTTCTCTTTTCACTGTAGCAGGCATCATTAACCCTCTCCGTATTCTATCCTCTTGTGCAGGGGCTTGGATGTTTGCTTTCCAAACCAACCTCATGAATGAAAACATAAAGGCCCACCAGGAGTGTATTTCATAACGTTTTTTGGCTGACAGAAGCAGGCCTGACAACTTCAATTCATTTGTCGTGCAAAAGCACAGAAAGGTGGGCCTGTCACTCTGCCTTTCTCTCTGCGTGAGCTGACACGAAGGTTTAAAAAGAAACAGAACTCAAAGTTTGCTTAAATCATTCCTTTACGTTCCCTGTCTTCACTCAGATACAGTATGTGTGTTTGGTTTACTCACCTGTGTGGACCTGCAAGTGGTGCTCAGCAGGTGCTTCTGTGGCCAGGGCACAGTGTGTATGTGAAGCTGTTTACTTAACACACAAAGCGGTGTGTGTGTGTGTGTGTTATTTTGCTCATATATCCCAGTGGGGACCTGACTTAAGTCAAATCGGGGGACAAAACTCAGTTCCACAGAGACTGCTTTCTGAGACTCAGGTTACAACTAGGTTAACTTAAGGGTAACAGGCTAGTGAATGCATTATGTCATCATGGTGTGTGTGTGTGTGTGTGTGTGTGTGTGTGTGTGTGTGTGCGTGTGTGTGTTTGTGCTGCTTGTGTCATTAAGAGATGACGCGACTGCAGCATCGATTGACATGTTACCAATGCTGAACTCTAGTATTAATATAACCAGACTTAATTATGTGAAAATGTGAACATTTAAAAAAGCCACTTAATTCAAGTAGCACCGTTTGATGCGAGCTTTCCAACATGTTGATCAGACAGAGGTGGTGAATCACAAGTTGTTTTTTTCTACAAAAAACTTTAACAGGAATAATTACAAATCCAATAAAAACTTTAACACTTATAGATTCAAAATAGAAGGATTTTGTTAAATTATAATTACTCCTTAATCCTGCAAGAACATGCTTTTTTTTGCCACATGGGGGCAGTGGAGACAATCTGTAAACCCAACACTGAACTAATCACCTTTTAAGTAAATATGGTGAGGATGTTAGCAAACGTTGCATATTTACAGAATGAGTAATGTTAGAATTCAGTAGGAGTTGTGTTTTTGGCCTTCAGATGAACATTATTCCAATAATCCCTCTCTCCTTTCAGCTCTCTTTGGGGTTTCCGTCATCTCAGAATGCTGCACTATGAACATCATCAAAGCGTTTCCCTTTAAATAGCAGTAGGGCAGAGGAACGTAATCATCTATTTCTTGGCAGCTGCCTGCTTCAGATAGAAATGAGGATGATGATACTGAATCATCCATCAATTATCTATACTGCTTATACTTTTAGGGTCAACGGGGGAGCTGGAGCTAATCCCAGCTAACATTGGGACTTACTACACACTGGACACGTCACCAGTGTATCGCAGGGCCAGTATATTTTATATTATTTAGAATCTGTAATTAACCTAACCCTAATTTGCATTTGGGAGAATAGAATACCTGCAAAAAACCCACAATTCAAACCTTGAGGGGGTTAGAGCGGTCATTCTCTAAACAGGAGGTTGGCGGTTCGATCCCAAGAAACTCTGAATTGCCCCTCAAAGAAAAAGTGCTGCGCATAGATGCATTATGTGAATGGATGAATGGCAATAAACTGTACTGTAAAGCACTTTGAGTGGTCATCAAGACTAGAAAAGCTCAAAAGCAAACAATGAAATCAAAAATGAGCTTGAGCTGTGGTGAACTCTTGGTACATGAGAAACGATGCCTTTCACATTACACATTGTTACACATATAACAGTAATTTGGTCCCTTATTAATATGTATTGATTTATATTATATTATATTATATTATATTATATTATATTATATTATATTATGACTGCAGCTTAAAATGTGATAAATACTCCACATTATATAGAAACAAAGCAGCAGGTCTGATAAAGCCACAGGCAATGTGTGTGTCTACACAGGACACAGACACACACATACACACACACACACACACACACACACACACACACATCAGAATATTCAACAAAATACCAGCAATAAGTAGGTGTCAAATTTGAGGAAGTCATCAAAAACTATGTCGATTGTAGTGAGTTGTAAATGTTTTTCAGTGATGTAGTGTTAAGGATGTATTCTAGAGTTTTAATCTCTCAATAAAGTTCCCTGTGGCAAGTTTAAGCTTCATGTCCTCGCTCTCCTGTTTCTGAATTATTATTAGATTACATAATTAACAATAGTGCTTATAGTAAATGAAGTACATCTGACAAATTTGAGTGTGGTACACCCATTTGATGGTTACTGTAAGATTGCAGCCCTCAGGTGATGGCGTCCACATACGCCAGCTAAACCTGCAATGTTTGCATCAGATGGGACTGTTGGGACTGTTAATCTGTCAACAGGTGGGACAAAGATGAGAGTCGCATGGTGAATATTGTCCTGGTGGAAGTCCAAATCAACAGACAGTGTGTTTTCAGCTTAAGTCAAGATCTGCTGGTTCCTGATCCACTCAGACCCAGGTTGAGGTTGAGTTTGATTGACTCCAGCAATTAGAAGAGATTTCCTTGTACAGTTCATTGAGTGTACCACCAAAGAAAATGGCACTTCAATGTGGCAATCCTCCCCTCTGTGTTGAACATTAGCCTATCTCAAGCATAGAAGACCTTTCTTCTTCCCTGGGAAGTGTTTTAGAAAACCTCTCACAGGCCTGCCTGCTGGTGCTGGTTTAGAAGAGCTTAAAGACTCACATCCTGCACAATAGAGCATGAATGGTGCCCTACAATTTTCAGCTAGTCATTGACCAAGTCTTTCAAGGACTTATCACCTTGGACTGCTTCCTGGATGATATTCTAATGACAGAACATGATGACACAGTGCACCTGAGAAATGTGGTACCTTCTGTTTTTCAAGAGAGGAGTTTTTTGATTTCCCAGGGCTCCACCACTCAGGGCACGTACTGTGCAGTGGCATCAGAAAGTATTCAGATCCTTTCACTTTATCGCTTCCATTGCAGCTGCTAGACTTCAGGTTTTAGCAATGCCCACAACTATTCAATGTAGTATGTATGAGCTGCAGGGCATGTCTCACACACTTCAGGAACCACATAAAGCCACACCAGGTTCTCTGGACACCTTTCCGGAATCTCCAACGAGGCAGAAAAAGCCATTTGAAGAAACCTACTCTCAAGGGCTCTCCCAAGCGATGGAAATGACCATACTGGGAAGAGTTTAAACAAAGGTTCCAAAAATGCTTTGACATTCTATCTGTCAAGAAACGTTTTCACACAAGATGAATTTGAAGCATTTCTCAAAGTGAATGGACTGAAACATGAGCACCATGACACCAAGCCAAGAATGGTCTTGCAGAGCACTTCTTGAAAGCATTCAAGGAATCTACCACAGTGCAGCAGATATTTTTCGATAATTGTCTTACTCAGCAACAGTAGCATTTCAAAATTACAATGCCTACCATGCTCTTTCTCCACTGTAGACTCAACTGTCTTAGACTAAGTGTGGCCCCAGTCATGGACTATGATCTAAGATGACTATGATCAAGCTGCACAGCAAAGGCACAAGGCAATATTTTTCAGTTAGAGACTGTTGTGGCTAGTGACTCTTCCCTGGTCTTTGACTACTGGTGGGTTAAGGCAATTGTACACCTGGGGTAGTGGTTGCAGACATCACACAATTGGAAATATCATATGGATCAGATTCCATTCTGCTACCCCAAATGAGTCCAGGGAACTTCTGCAGCTACTGGAAATACTTCACATAAGTAATCACTAGTCAACCAACAACTACTGCAGGTGCTGGTATTGGTAAGACCCACAGTTTTGAATTGTGCTGCATTGTGAGATGGAGAGAGGGCCAACTAGCAGGCCTACATGTCACATCAGAGTTTGAGTGCTTAGTCAGAGGAATGACAAAGACACACTCACGCTTTATTTATCCTCCCTTCCTTTATCCTACTATATTTGATTGACACGTTTCAGGACATTGAAGTGTTACCATGGCAATAAACTAGCCAGTCATTTTGATAACGGCCACAAATGCAGGCTGCAATGTTATTCCTAAAACGGTTAAAAATGCTTTGTTTCTGTTGAGGACACTGATCAACGATGCAATAAATCAAGTTTTCATTCAGAAATACCCTGATCTGTGACTTTGTATAAGATGAGGCCCAGTTAGCAATAAAATGTAAAGACGAGGTCAAAGTTTTATTAACAAATCACATGAAGAGTGTTAAACCAACAATGTGTTCCTGTCTCAATATCATTTATCTTCACTCTATTGATGCCACTCAAGCCACTGGTTCTCATTAAATGTATAAATTATAAATATATGATTATATGAGGCCTTGGATGAACACAC